>NC_060209.1:2335833-2648750 GCF_021130785.1 Homalodisca vitripennis
GAATTCGTGACGGATAATGGAACATATTTTGTCAGCGAGGAGTTCAAAAAATTATTTGTTTAATTTGGGCATAAAAACAAAGGACCATTATACCTTATACTCCTCAAGGAAATAAAAGTGAAAGGCAAATTCGAAATTTAAATCAAATTCTGACAGCTTATTTATCATGACTGTAAAAAGAATTGGGACAAGGATTTGTACCATGTGCAAATGGCCCTAAATACTTGTCACAATGAAAGCATAAAGTCGTCTGCATTTGAATTGATGTTCAGTTTCAAAGCAAATGATGGTTTGTCACTAAAATGGCAAATTAAAGATATTTGTGATGAAAAATGGAGCAAAGATAAGAATGCAAAGATGGTTGAAGCTATTCAAAATTTAAAAAGACAAAATGAGCTGAATTTGAGAAGAAACCGATACAACCGAAATCACAGGCAATTAAAAAATGTATGATGTAGTCTATTGTAGAATTACAAATCAGCGATATAAGCTAGATCTGAAATATGAAGGACCATTCAGGAATAATTTCAATTATTAGCTCCAATCTCATATGTGGTTCAAAAATTTAAAAGAATTGAATGAATTCCGTAGAATACACTTGCAGGATGTGAAAAACCCACTGGGGAAAAGAAGAATGCATATTTAAATATAACAAAAAAAACAATATAATTACCGAGGGGTAAATAATTTGAATTACAAAATAAAAAAAAGAACTGATTAAAAATTATGACGAATTAAATTAGTTGTAAGAATGAAGAAAAACTATATTGGATGTACGCTGTATGTATGTATGTTTGATTTGAGAAATTTCAGTGACAAGGAAGATTAAATTAAAAATATATTGAACAATTGAGGAAATTCTACAGCCCTGTTAAATTGTAAATATTAACTTGAATTGTAATGTTGTAAAAATGTATTTTAAACTTGAAGAAACCTCAAGAGGAATAAAAAAGTTTATGATTTAGATAAAAGGGCACAGGTGAAGTAAACAGTTGCGATAACTACATGGTTTGGGAGAGGAGGAGTGTATTAAAACAATTCAGTATTTATTTTCTGAATAATGCACAAATCCGAAACTCATGGTCCGTAATTAATGTTATTAACATGTGTTATTTATGTTTGTATGTAAATTAATAACTAACACGAATGTTGGAATATTAATTTAAACTTGTTAGTTTGATAAAATTTATGCCAAGGAAGAGGGGAACAGAAGAAAAAAGACTGTTATTTCTATGATAAACAACGGTATAGGTAAAAATAATAAAATAAGAACGACACCCCCGTCTGGGGATATGTTTTAATTCTATATGAAGCTGCGACAACCAGTGAATGGACGACCCAAACTAATTACGGACCGGACCTGCAATAAACATCCCACAACAACAACCACCGACTACCTCGTTCTACCCATTGTGAAGGATTATCTGGATGGACTATCTTTATGGTAGGACTTAGAATTGTAAAAAAGGTAGGTGGCAATTGGACTCTTAATATTTGCCATAGTTTAGGTCAAGGTTTCTATTGGGGAATTTAATTGTTTAAGTTTTCAAAAAACAATCTGATAATGTATGGACTCTTTTAAAAAGAATTTATAATAATTAACGCTTGGTTAAAATAACTTGACAACTAGTATGCTGCCACTTCTTACAACTATTTATCAAAAAATAAATTAAAACAAATATTATAAATAAAAAAAAAAAGGTTTTGTAGATTTGATGATGCATGTTAAGGCTAGGTGGAAATACAATTTCTAAAAGGATGTGAGATAAATTTCTTAGATTTAAGTATTAAACTTGGCAGATACCAAGCGCTTTAAAGGGGGGGTGTGTATACCAATTACATGGTATACTTTAAATAAAAATAAAAATTTAATAAATAAAATTTTATTTTAGAATTGTAAATGGATAGGGAATAAAAAAGTAAATTTTATTGTAATCCAGCGGCAGGCACAACGCGCTTGGAATCTGGTCTAGACCTGACTTGATGGCAGTGAATGCTAAACAATAGTCTACAGTGGACTCAATCTTTGTTGTTAGGCGGCGAACCTGCGTTGAGAGTGATTCAAAACAGGCCTGCAGGAACAGGAGCGTAGTCGGTGCAGGCCAAGAAAACACGCTCTGCTTCCATTCCGAGTTGAGAAGCGATAGAGTAAAGTCTTTAGTGCGAGTTTAAAAGTAGTGTCGGGCGTAGGATCCGTCGGTGTTATAGATTATTTTAATACCGAACTCCAAGACCTTCACGACCAAAGAGCTAAAGTACTTTTGACTGAATTATTAAATTTTTCTAAATTTGAAATTTGAAAATTTAAGAAGTGAATTAATTTGAAATTGGAATTGAAATTTGAAATTAACGATCAAATTCTGTTGAGTGTGGACTAACTAATATATATCTAAATTGTAAAGGAGTTATTTATTTAAAGTCAAACGTAAAAATTTAATTGAAATTATAGGGATTCTAGTTAAAAATTAAGAGCTGCAGTGCTGCACCATATCCTGTACGAACTTGTGTGAAAAATTTCCTGTTGAGAACTGTTTAGATTGTTTTGAGAATTTTATTTTAAAGAAGTTTATAATTTTTATTTTATTAGTTTTGAGAAGAAGCCTATTTATTTTATTTCATACAAATTTATTCAAGATTATTATTTTATTTTATATTTATACACACGTATTTGGAGGACAGTGAGTCCATGTTAAATCGAAAGTGCCTTTGCCTAAGGAAGTAGTAATTTTAAACTATTGTGCAAAACATTTCATTTGGTGGAATACAAGGTTAATAATTGAAATTTGGATTGATTTAATAAAACCTGAATATTTCTAAAAAGGTGCAGTTTTAATTTCCACCAGTATCTACTTAAATCTTATGAGTTCGGAGAATATTTAAGGTCATCATAATAAAAACAAAAAATTTTGTATATTAACATTTAGTATAGTAGTGTTGACGTTCTTTGTTGTAACTATTCGGTTTTTAATGAATTGTTAAACTTATACGTATTATTTACAGAAATACACTTAAGAAGCACTCCGTGTTTAATATTACAGGCAAATGTACAATATATGGAAACTTTTTAAGAAATTTAAATGCTGAGACAAATATTACATGTGACGTTTCGATGTAACAAGGGCAACATATGGTGGAACATCAGTCTGCTGACTGGCCGTGACTTATATGGCTCTCAGGGTCCTACAGTGGCATAAAAGGGAAACGAGAGATTTTAAAGTGCACAAAAACGTGTATATGTTATATGCTTTCAGACCATGTATTTTATTTTATTAAGTTTTTTTTCATATTTCTTTTTATATAGTAAAGAAACTTTTAATAATATTAAATAGATAAAATACCACATAACTATGCTAGACTTCATGCAGAAGACATCATTATATTTTAACACATTTTTTTATTTAACACATTATTATTTTTTTTTTTTTTATTCTTAAACACAAAATTATTATTTTGCTGTGCGACATTTATATCACTACAGTTTTGTTAGGATAAACGTTGTGGGTATCAAACATAATAATCTATATTTACATGTAATTTAAAAATCTTTCAACTATGCACAGATGTTGTAGTCTCGAATACAGTATATTTGTTATATTTTAATAGTTTACACATGTTAGTAAATATTATTATTACTAGTAGCTTACACCAGAGATAACACATTGGATCCTTCGATAATCTTATACAAGAAATAAGTAATTATAACTGGTGATCGAGCAGCTTTGTGACTATTATTTCATGAAAAGTAAATAAGATTAGGTTTAGTAAATCAAATCAAAATCATGTATTTTTTGTTGACATAACATGTATCGAGAATGGTCAATATGTATAAATAACTAAATACTAAAAATATTCTTGTTAAATTTATTGTTACATCTGGTAAAACTACAAATTAATTAAGAAATATATTAAAAAACACTATTACTGATATTTTTACTTGTAAGGTTGGGTGGGGCACAACAGTTCAGAGTGAGTAAAAACAGTTTTTTTTACAAGAAAGTCTGTTAGCTTGTTTTAGAAAGATGCAAGTGAAGTGCCGGCTTTTAATTAATCTGGCAATCTATTATAAATTGTAGGTCCTAAATATTCTATTGATTTGCGGAACATATTATTACTATGGTGGGGTACTGTTAAAATATTTTTATTTCTGGTGGGATATATATGATCGTGGGTAGGAAAATCGGTAATGTGTTTAAAAGTGAAAATTGAAACGGAATAAATAAACATGGAGGGGAGGGTTAGTATACGTTCTTGGTGAAACACTTGCCTACAGCTCTCCGGGCCCCTTAACCCAAATACTAAACCAATAGCCCTCTTTTGCAATTTGAATACTCTTTGTAACAGAGAAGATGAAGCAGTTCCCCATGAAATTATGCCATATGACATCACAGAGGAAAAGTAACCATCATATACCATTTTCAGTGCACTAATTTTCAGGAAATTGGAAAGACACCTTAAGGAAAACAGTACAGAGTTGAGCTTAGAGCAGAGGTCCTCTACATGCTGACGCCAAGAAAAACCAGCATCCAGATGAAAGCCCAAGAAACATACTGAATCGACCTGAATGATGTAAACCTCGTCTAAAGGAACGAAACCCTTAGAAACTGTCTGAGATCGAAAGTGAAGAATGGATGTTTTGTCAACATTGAGGAATAAATTGTTGCGAATGAACCAAGAGCTCATTTTTTCGATTGTAGAGTTTAATTGAAGATTTAACGCCATTGAAGAGTCCGCCCGAACAATGACAGTGGTGTCAACAGCATATTGAGTGACGCGATCCTCAGGGACACAAGAGCTTAAGTAGTTTACATACAAGGCAAAGAGAAGAGGTCCCAAGATAGAACCTTGAGGAACACCCATAGAGACCTCAACGAAATCTGATTGTGCCGTAGCAAATCAGGAGTTGGTAACCTGAACACTCTGGAAACGATTGGAAAGGTACGACCTGAACCACAGCAGGGGACAACCTCTGATGCCGTAGAGTTCAAGCTTATTAAGGAGTTTCAGATGGTTCTGAAAACTGTATCGAACGCTCTCGTGAGGTCGCAAAAAACAACAGCTACGTGATTCTGATTGTAAAGATGAGTAAATACATATTTGGAAAATTGGGCAATAGCATCGGTGGTGGATTTAGAAGGAAAAAATCCTAATTGAGTGTCACTCAGAATGGAAATTCTGATTAGAAAGTCTTTTAGTCTAACATGAATGAAACGTTCGAAGACTTTGCTAATGGTTGGTAAAATTGATATGGGACGATACTGTTGAGGCGAAGACCTACTGCCTTAACTACGAGATTTTGGAATGACCTTCAAGAGAGCTCCTTATTCGACGGAAGCTTCGCTTGAAGAACTGAGTTGTTGAACAATTGAGTTAAAGGAGGGCTTAGGGGTAAAGCAACCACGCTGCAGAATGTACAGGTCCTTGAGACGTTCTCACCAGGCCTTTTACGTTTTTTACGCTCCGATGTAAGTAAAGGAAAGGCCTGGTTAAAGCAGGATGATAGTTGACTGAGGAATAACGAGTATTGGTCATTTATGTTGTCCTATAAGAAAATATTATCCCAATCAACTGAATCTAAAAGTTCATAAAGAACATTGATATTTCTGTCTGAGAAAACTCGGTATGGGGCAGAGTTACACCCCTTAGATGTAATTGGATGAATTACGGCTGTAACAAGCTCTGCTTCGTGATCAGACAAACAGGAAGGGACCACCTCAGCTGTCACATGGTCAGGCTCGATGTTGATAATAAATATTGATAGCTCTCCAATAATATAAGCTATCCTAATAAATAATTTGTATAAGTAACAAGTTAAAAATTATTGTAACCATATTTTACTTCACTGTTCATTTCATGCTAACTGGTAGAGCCTGACCATCTTGAAAGTGAAATGTTCAAAACATGGCCTTCAGAGCGACATTTAAAGGTTCAGAAAATTGCACATTATTTGAAGTATCGAACTAACTGAAAATAAAATCGAGTTGTTAAACAACTTTTTATTTGTCAACTTAAGTTAATCAACTTTAACTTTAACCATTACATAACTACATTTAAATAAATTAATTATATTTAAATGATTTATTATAAATATAATGAATAATTTGTATAGGTACCAAAGACTAAAATTCTTCCTAAATAGACAAGGCAACGTAAAGCATCAAATTTTACAGATTACCGCATTTAAATGCAACATTGCCTGCTATTCAGCAAATTTTATGTTTGGAATATAAATAAAATTCATGCTTTTCATCTAACAGTAATAAACAAATTTTTCTAATGGCTTCAATTGTTTATTAGGTTTTCAAAATCATTGAAATAATTACAACTTTAAATGTATGATAATTTTGTAAAATTTGTGTCATTTAATTTATAAATATCATGTATATGATTTGAAGTAAGTTACTATGCGCAACATAATTACAGCAATTGGGACAATAGTCATCAGCAGTGTGTTGCATAAATGAAATACATAAAAGTTATATATTTATTGACATCTAAAATTTTATTGAGTTAAAGTTGATTTTGTGTCAAAAAGGCAGTTTTATCACCACTGCCAACTCATTTATGAAAATAGTGACATTTACAATAACTCGAATTATAATGTCTATATTTTTTATCCAATTTTTGTTTTATCTCTACCTTAGAGATAATTATTTTGTATTTGCCATTTGGAAATACATTAAGGTTTTAGTGAAAATATATAAAATTTGTTGTAGCAACAATTAATTAGTAAAACAAACATTTTTTGTTTGAGAATCATTGTTTGCATTTAAATTGAAGTGACACCGTATGTAGGTCGCGCTAATGAGACTGCCATTCATTTAAATGTTTTTAACGAAGCAGTTATGTTACAAATAGACTGAATATTGAATTCACATCTCTATTCACGAAGTAAAGCTTTTGTAGGATTCCACGTGCATTTATTCTCAAACATTCTCATTCTGCCAGTGACATTACATATTAAAATTACCATCCACAAATCAAAGCCTTCACTTAACGCTACAAATCCCCTTCTCTTCATAAACAAGTGTTTCATTATTCTTAAACACAGCAAAAATATTGGAGAAATAACCATTACTTTTCAGTATGTTTGAATGATATTGAAATATAAAATTGTATAGTTAATATAATAAAACATCACCTTTGCAGTGTTACGCTGTTACGCTTATCCACATTACAGTGTTCGTGCATTGTATTGGAGTGGCAAACTTAAAAGCAAAGTAGGCCTACTCCTTGCTATTGTAGTTCTAAGTCTTGCCTTCTTTATATCACTACTTATAAGTTATTTCTCCGAGTCTAACATGTATAAGTCTATTATATGGAGAGAAGTACAGATATCCCCACGATCCCACATCACATACCTATATCGAACACACAAAGAAACACACACACACACACACACACACACACACACACACACACACACACACACACACACACACACACACACACACACATATATATATATATATATATATATATATATATATATATATATATTGAATAAAGTTATAACATCTGCTGTTATTAAAAGCGCCCACGAAATGTTTATCAATGCATTATAGATTAAACTCATCATTTAAATAAGCGACAATAGTCTTGTACAATTATTTTTACGTCATTTATCGATCTAATATCTTTTTTCAAAAATGATATCCATTTTTTACTTTAACTTATAAACGTCTAGTATATTTACCGTAGAAAATAAGTAACATTTATTAACATTATAGTTTTTATGAAACTAAATTTCTAGAACAATTCAATAAATTCAGAGTAACTTATTAGGTTGCTAGGTTGTCTTTACTACCACAAGCTACGATCATAAAAAGGATATACCCTCCACTGAATATTTATAACCTGTCCCACTGTTGAAGCAGGAGTATTGTACGCTAGGTCTGTTGAAACGTATTTCTGAAACCATATACTGCTTTAGCATACCTTAATGAAGTGGGTTAGGCGACATCTAAAAAGTACGTTATTTGACGAAATATATATAAGGATATCAAAAATTTTTCATTTATCTTCTGAAAAAGTTATTTAATTTAATACCAAACATCAAAAAGAAAACTATTGATTTTAGTATATCATTGGTTATCAGCTTTATTTAAATTAGTTTCACAATTACGTGCAAGTGTATATTGCAATAGCGTAGAATTATTTGGCTTCGGGGTAATTAATTTCATGATTACCGATGTGTATCCGTATTGTATCTGCATGACCTAGTTCCTGTAGACAAACATCTTAATCACCGGATGATTAGAAATGGCAAGACTAAGAAAAACAATGCAATTAATTGAAAATAAATAATTTGCTGTTTAGGTAGCAGGCAAGTTGTTGGGCTTAAAAGTCAATGACGAATGAGCACTGTAACAAATAACATTTTCAAAACATACCGAACCTGAATTATTGAGATTATTAATTCAAGTGCCTTTACTAAATATGCAATACTAGTAATTCTAAGCAACAAAACAAATGTTTAGTCCAGAAATAGTAATATACATATGATAGTCTCAGTCGTCTTACTCAAGGAACAGTGGATAATATCCTGTAGGAGAAACATTATGAGAGTTAATGTGGCAGCTACGTAGCTCATGAGACGTGTAACTCATGTACTGGTACTAAGTACTCTAGTTAAAAGTACATAACCACGTCAACAACAACGCAAACAGTTTAAGAGGAGCTAAGAGCCAGAGTTCAGCGCCTCAGAGGTCCCATTAGAGGTGATCGATAGTCTCTTGTCTTGCCCAAGCATGTTATATATTACAGATCCAACGATAGTGCTCATTAATTACTTGTAAAATTCTAACACTCGATTAAACTTGAGGGAAATTTCAGATTTATGATAGCAATAATTTGCATTTAATTCTGTAAAGGGAAATTATAAAATAAAATAATCATTTCGTAACTGTATGTTTATTTATACAAATTCTTTGTTACAAATAATATGGTTAATGTTCCTGTTCATTATGAAAGTTCTGAGAGCAACGGTTAAGAGCAAAAGATATTTTCCTGACTCAAATATATTAGTTTCAGAGAACTTTATTACTCGGTCATTTTAGTATGTATGTGGGAAGGTAGCATTCTCCCTGCGCAAGTACATTTTATTTATTTATACATAATTGATTCATTCCTGGTTCAGCTAAGCCATATAACTTGCCAGCAGAGTTTTATACACAGTTTTAAAAGTTATACAATCTAAATATGTTTTTGGTATTAAAATTATTGTATTATTTTTTATTTATTGTCCATATTTAAAGTCTATGGCACTGGATGGGCTTAAAATAACAATTACAATAGTGGCCAGTAAATATAAATTACCGCAACCAAAAAAGACTGACATATCGTAAATAATATAACTAACAATAAATAGATCTATACAAAACAATAACAATAACTCAAGAAGAACAACAACAGTGAGGAAATAGCAAAAAAGTTACAATAATTTAAATAAATAGTAACAAAAATACAGTAAAAATATACGTACATTTTTATAAATTTAAACAATAGTAATAACAATTTGATTAATTACTTCTTAGCACATCTTTAGCATTGTCATCCGCTATCTTGGCAAACAGACCGAGTACTTTGCTCCTGTGGTAATAATAATTCATCAAATTATAACTTGATTGTGCATTGTTTGTTATTGAAAATGTGTTAACCCTTCTTATGAAAAGTTTTTAAAGAGGTATTTTTATTATAACACGTACTGTTAGTTCCCGTCCTGACCCCATCCCGTTCTCATTGTCCATGTCCCCCAATATGTCTGTAGTACACAGTGTATAGTTCTGTTAAAGTAAAGTGTTTACGTGGGGGTGTATCAAGTACAATGTTTCGCAGGTTACAGTGAAAATTTTTTTCAGAGGTATTGTAGTGTATGGCGTGAGTTTCTAGCTAAACTATTCTTTCTTACTTTCCGTATAATTCTTTTATTTTATATTACGTAATTTGGTGTATTAATAGAGGATATATTCATGTTTAATTGTGTATACGTTTAACTCTGTTAACACTACTTCTGTTGCATTATGTTTTTGTTTAGTTAGAATAACTAGAAATAAAAAATAACATTGAATTGCTAAAAAATAAAATATAATTACAATTAAAGCTATGTCGTCTTAAACGTTTCATATACATACAAAACTCAAATAATGTGAAATATATCTTGCATTCGGTCAACACGAAAACTCTAGTTATCCTAATGAAAAAAGCCAACATGAATTGGATTGTGTTTATATTACATGAAATATCGCTCACCTGACGCCAGTTGTTAGGCCCCACCACCTCAATTTCCTTAAACTAAACTATTGTTACGCTGAACACGTCGCGAATATATGTGCTAGTAAACTAAAAGCCCTCAAGCCTCTGTACCCAGTACTGAAGCATCTTCTTTTTTAATTATATAGAAAACTTGTACAAAATAATCTTAATGTAAAAGATGTTCTTTTGTACTCGTAACTTAGCCAGTCTGTCCAGTCAAGGCTGTTCAGGTTATCAACATCTATATTCCTGTCGTTGAAATACCAATAATCTTGATCTCATTTTTTTATCTTAATTGAAGAGCATTTTTGGTATCAGATCCACATCAGTGCTGGAAAGAGCTCTTCAATCAATATCCAACCCCACCGTGTTGTAAGTACCGTTAATACGATTAATACGATCAACTCATGTCATTGTTAACTTTTTATGTACTACTGTCGTCAACAACCAAATAATCTAAGTCCATTCAGTTTGACCAAGAGGGTAGGATACGATGACAGAGTAGCTTGGACTCGTGCTCTTTTTGCCGCGTGAAGTTTAAATTAAATTGTTAATTCTTTACCTTCTACTATGGGCTTTGGACTAAGTGACAGAGTAAGGTTAAATTTTTCGGAGGTACGAAACTAAAACAGCTGTTTTTATTGTTTATCGTCGATAATGGATACCTCTGTCCGCTATTTACCATTAAAGACACGCAGCAATACCTGTTAAAAATCCAAGTCTTGACCGATAGCATGGGTTAAATGATACTGCCTTATCCGCTGTCAAGGCTGCACTCTCCGACGATGGACATATTGGACGTATTGTTTATCTAGTGTCGGAGATGGTGTCAGCCATACTTAAAGCCGCTATCCAGAATTACTCATCACAGTTTGGGTCTCTAAAAGCCGAAGTGGCGGGCTTGAAGAAGCAACTAATAGTTGTGAACAAGGGTGTGGCTCAACGTGCTGATGAGCTCGAGCAGTATCGGTTACTGGCGGTGGACACAGACAGGGTGGTGCTCGAGTTGTTCCGGAATTACTCATCACAGTTTGAGTCTCTAAAAGCCGAAGTGGCGGGTTTGAAGGAGCAACTAATAGTTGTGAACAAGGGTGTGGCTCAACGTGCTGATGAGCTCGAGCAGTATCGGTTACTGGCGGTGGACACAGACAGGGTGGTACTGGAGTTGTTCAGGAATTAGTCATCACAGTTTGAATCTCTAAAAGCCGAAGTGGCGGGCTTGAAGAAGCAACTAATAGTTGTCAACAGGGGTGTGGCTCTACGTGCTGATGAGCTCGAGCAGTATCGGTCACTGGCGGTGGACACAGACAGGGTGGTACTGGAGTTGTTCAGGAATTAGTCATCACAGTTTGAGTATCTAAAAGCCGAATAGTGGGCTTTAAAGGAGCAACTAATAGTTGTGAACAGGGGTGTGGCTCTACGTGCTGATGAGCTCGAGCTGTATCGGTTACTGGCGGTGGACACAGACAATGTGTTGCTGGAGTTGTTCCGGAATTACTCATCACAGTTTGAGTCTCTAAAAGCCGAAGTGGCGGGCTTGAAGAAGCAACTAATAGTTGTGAACAAGGGTGTGGCTCTACGTGCTGATGAGCTCGAGCTGTATCGGTTACTGGCGGTGGACACAGACAATGTGTTGCTGGAGTTGTTCCGGAATTACTCATCACAGTTTGAGTCTCTAAAAGCCGAAGTGGCGGGTTTGAAGGAGCAACTAATAGTTGTGAACAAGGGTGTGGCTCAACGTGCTGATGAGCTCGAGCAGTATCGGTTACTGGCGGTGGACACAGACAGGGTGGTACTGGAGTTGTTCAGGAATTAGTCATCACAGTTTGAATCTCTAAAAGCCGAAGTGGCGGGCTTGAAGAAGCAACTAATAGTTGTCAACAGGGGTGTGGCTCTACGTGCTGATGAGCTCGAGCAGTATCGGTCACTGGCGGTGGACACAGACAGGGTGGTACTGGAGTTGTTCAGGAATTAGTCATCACAGTTTGAGTATCTAAAAGCCGAATAGTGGGCTTTAAAGGAGCAACTAATAGTTGTGAACAGGGGTGTGGCTCTACGTGCTGATGAGCTCGAGCAGTATCGGTTACTGGCGGTGGACACAGACAATGTGTTGCTGGAGTTGTTTAGGACAAACCTTGACGTCGACTTGAGCCTAGCAGATTTAGACCGCTCTCGATGTTCGGTGCTCCTTGGCCCGGCTCAACCGATTCCTATCATAGTACAATTTGCGAACTACTGCGACGTGCAATCGCGGGCTACGGAGCGCGTAACGTCTGGACTCTAGACGGAACGCTCAACTGGGTTTCCGTTTCCACTGACACCTGTGGCCGAGCTGCACTCTCATTTCCTCTGCTGTCATGTAAAACTTTTAGGGAATATATATTGAAATTTTATATAGAACATAAAATACATAAAATAACATGTGTAATACTACCAACATATCATACATACTTCATTATGTATAGGACAAAATATAACTAACATTTATTAAATGATCTATATTTAAATTGTACTGTTTATATAATTTTTTAATTGATTACAATTTTTTATGAAAACACTAAATTCTAATTATATTTTCTTTAACTTTTGTGATCTAAATTAAAATAAAATCCGTGTTTTTTTCTCTTGTTTCTTTATGTATACTTTATTTTGTTTTTTTTTACGTTAACTGATTTTATACTAAGGCCACGTTTTCACGGGAATATGAAGGAATGTTTATTTTTATATAGGTAAAAATCCATATATTGAATTTCAAACCATGTGCGTTTGTGTTTGTGTCTGTATGCGGCTGTAGTTGCCAAGGATCTATAAGGTCTTGTCTCTGTCAGTCACACTCTAATTACTAAAACAAGTTTAAGTTCGTCAGATTTTCTGCTATGGTTATTTCGTTGATAGAATCTTATCCAAGTGGAAGGCAGCAGTGTGATGTGCATCATGACACATGTAGTACAAGTGAAAAGCAGCAGTGTAATGTGGTTCATGAGACATGTGGTATACGTCAAGGGTATTTTCTTAGTCCCTTACCGTTTGCACTTTACATTAATAATGTACCCCAGCACTGACTTGTGCATTATGTCACGCTTCATGACAACATACCTGAGTGGAGACCTGACACATGTGGTATACGTCAAGGGTATCTTCTTGGTCCCTTACCGTTTGCAATTTACATTAATAATGTACCCCAGCTGCTTGCACTGACGTGCATAATGTCACGCTTCATGACAACATACCTGAGTGGAGACCTGACACATGTGGTATACCTCAAGGGTATCTTCTTGGTCCCTTACCGTTTGCATGTACCCCAGCACTGACTTGTGCATTATGTCACGCTTCATGACAACATACCTGAGTGGAGACCTGACACATGTGGTATACGTCAAGGGTATCTTCTTGGTCCCTTACCGTTTGCATGTACCCCAGCACTGACTTGTGCATTATGTCACGCTTCATGACAACATACCTGAGTGGAGACCTGACACATGTGGTATACGTCAAGGGTATCTTCTTGGTCCCTTACCGTTTGCATGTACCCCAGCACTGACTTGTGCATTATGTCACGCTTCATGACAACATACCTGAGTGGAGACCTGACACATGTGGTATACGTCAAGGGTATCTTCTTGGTCCCTTACCGTTTGCATGTACCCCAGCACTGACTTGTGCATTATGTCACGCTTCATGACAACATACCTGAGTGGAGACCTGACACATGTGGTATACGTCAAGGGTATCTTCTTGGTCCCTTACCGTTTGCAATTTACATTAATGATGTACCCCAGCTGCTTGCACTGACGTGCATAATGTCACGCTTCATGACAACATACCTGAGTGGAGACCTGACACATGTGGTATACCTCAAGGGTATCTTCTTGGTCCCTTACCGTTTGCACTTTACATTAATGATGTACCCCAGCTGCTTGCACTGACTTGTGCATAATGTCACGCTTCATGACAACATACCTGAGTGGAGACCTGACACATGTGGTATACCTCAAGGGTATCTTCTTGGTCCCTTACCGTTTGCAATTTACATTAATGATGTACCCCAGCTGGTTGCACTGACTTGTGCATAATGTCACGCTTCATGACAATATACCTGAGTGGAGACCTGACACATGTGGTATACCTCAAGGGTATCTTCTTGGTCCCTTACAGTTTGCACTTTACATTAATGATGTACCCCAGCTGCTTGCACTGACTTGTGCATAATGTCACGCTTCATGACAACATACCTGAGTGGAGACCTGACACATGTGGTATACGTCAAGGGTATCTTCTTGGTCCCTTACCGTTTGCACTTTACATTAATGATGTACCCCAGCTGCTTGCACTAACTTGTGCATAATGTCACGCTTCATGACAACATACCTGAGTGGAGACCTGACACATGTGGTATACCTCAAGGGTATCTTCTTGGTCCCTTACCGTTTGCAATTTACATTAATGATGTACCCCATCTGCTTGCACTGACTTGTGCATAATGTCACGCTTCATGACAACATACCTGAGTGGAGACCTGACACATGTGGTATACCTCAAGGGTATCTTCTTGGTCCCTTACCGTTTGCAATTTACATTAATGATGTACCCCAGCTGCTTGCACTGACTTGTGCATAATGTCACGCTTCATGACAACATACCTGAGTGGAGACCTGACACATGTGGTATACGTCAAGGGTATCTTCTTGGTCCCTTACCGTTTGCACTTTACATTAATGATGTACCCCAGCTGCTTGCACTGACTTGTGCATAATGTCACGCTTCATGACAACATACCTGAGTGGAGACCTGACACGTGTGGTATACCTCAAGGGTATTTTCTTGGTCTCTTACCGTTTGCACTTTACGTTAATGATGTACCCAAGCACTGACTTGCGCATAATGTCACGCTTATGCTAACGAGCTCCAAAGTTTACCCTACAGCGGAAGTGAAATTAATAAAACAATTGAAAAAGATTAACTTGGATATTCAAGAGATACTTTTTAAGGAAAAGCATGGACTGAAACATAATAAAAAAAGGTAAAATAAAACCTATAATAATTGGGCATCAAGACTTTCAAACACTATTGATTAAAAAATTTACAAACAATATCTGTGTACCGTCTTACCATACTACAGTATTGCGAGGAGCTTGGGATTGACTATTTTTAACACGTTGTATGTTTAGGCAAATAAGGAAATATTATATTTTATCTTTTAACATTAAAGAAGATTTTGAACTATTTTTCAATAATAACACACAAACACACACATTTGTCATAATCAATATTTTAATCAATCAATCAAGTGTTGTAATAACCTAGCTACCGAATCATACTGAATGGACGAATCACAAGGGGGGAGATGTCTGAGGTCGTAGTAATAAATGCTCGAGATTGTAACATTTACATGCTAGTTTGATTATGTAAACTGAGCTTACAATAACCATTTTTCTAGGTTTAAAATATAGCTTTGTCACGTTGCTGCCTAATACAGCAAGAATAAACTTAAATCTGGGACTAGGCTTAGTAATGTTAGATGATTCATGGAACGTTTTTAAGGAGGTAAATACTTTACTCTGACACTGCCTTAAGATATCTTGTCATACGATCCGTTTATATACATTTGGTTTATTTTCAACGTTTAAATAATAAAGTTCTAAGTGCAAAAATCACCACAAACGATGCTATATGTGTTCCAATAGTTAGCATACATTTTTTGTATGTCACATGTAAAATCTCTTAGTTTACAGAACTTTTTGATGTTACGTTCCATATCCGTTATCAAATAATAAATATTACGGAGTTGGGAGGGTACTACAATGTCTGACTGTGTCATAATAAAGTTCTAAGTGCAAAAATCACCACAAACGATGCTATATGTGTTGCAATAGTTAGCATACATTTTTTGTATGTCACATGTAAAATCTCTTAGTTTACAGAACTTTTTGATGTTACGTTCCATATCCGTTATCAAATAATAAATATTACGGAGTTGGGAGGGTACTACAATGTCTGACTGTGTCATAATAAAGTTCTAAGTGCAAAAATCACCACAAACGATGCTATATGTGTTCCAATAGTTAGCATACATTTTTTGTATGTCACATGTAAAATCTCTTAGTTTACAGAACTTTTTGATGTTACGTTCCATATCCGTTATCAAATAATAAATATTACGGAGTTGGGAGGGTACTACAATGTCTGACTGTGTCATAATAAAGTTCTAAGTGCAAAAATCACCACAAACGATGCTATATGTGTTGCAATAGTTAGCATACATTTTTTGTATGTCACATGTAAAATCTCTTAGTTTACAGAACTTTTTGATGTTACGTTCCATATCCGTTATCAAATAATAAATATTACGGAGTTGGGAGGGTACTACAATGTCTGACTGTGTCATAATAAAATTTTATGAACGAATTATAACACTGCCTTCCCAATAAACCTTTTTTATTTTCATTCCATTGGAAACAATTTTACTTGTAAAGATTTCAGGATTGTAAAATTCGTTTTCATTTAAAATATTTTCTTTTTGGTATTTTCTCGTTGCCATCTTGGTTAACCGAAAAGATCAATTAAACATATGTGCTGAAGCACGGCAAAACCACATGGAGTTACATTCACCATAATCAAACTAAGTGGTTCTCATGTGAAACTGCAGATTTATACAATATTTCAAGTCATTATGTAAGTTTATATCGTATCGACTGGCAGACAGAGCAGATACGTTTCCAGGCCGGCGAGTAATTGACCTCGCTAAAGATTAGCTAGTAAAACCTTATGATTTATAGCTTTTTCCTGTATTTACTTTTCAATTTTACATTAAAATATATTGTGCAGGAGAAATATTTAAATAACTCTGAATTATATAAAGCTTAATACACGTGAATTTTACGTCAGCGGTGCATATACAGATTTCAAGGATATAAAATTAAGATATTCTGAGGCTTAGCTCATTCTTAAAATAAGTGTTAAAATTCTAATACATTTTGTAAACATAAAGGAATTTTCAATTTAATGCTTTAGTATTTGTTAAACATTTTTAAGTAACACCTATATTTATGCATAATGTCATAGAATCTAAATTTGTACTTGTGTGTATTTAATTAATCACATTGAGTTTAATATAACTTGCTATATTATATAAAAAAAATGGATATCTCAACTAAATACAGCTTGTGAACTTTAGAATTTTAAGGAAGGTTATTTAACTACTGCGGCTGTTACATATCTAATAAGCAATAACTAACACGTATGATGGCAACTCATTAAAAATTGAATTAAAATATGTAATTTATTTATGTTAAATTACATCTTAATTTACTAAAAAAAATATATTTTCAAATAATTTTGACAAATTGCGTAACAATTCGTAAATTATGTTTTAATTGAAAATCATCAGAGCTTATTTTGGAAAAGAAAAGCAGTATTTTTACTTTTACGACAGACTTATTGCAATGGGTATTATTTTTGGAAATGTTCAGTTTATACTTCAAGAGTTATAGCGTAAAAGAATATAATTTAAAAAAAAAATAATTCAAATCTTTAACACCAAGAATGTTGTTTAGGGTCATTATAGTAATTTTGTTAACGATGGTGTTGTATAATCATTTGTATTCCCTTTACAACATGCTGGGTATCTTCGACATTTCACACTAAAAAGAAAAAAATGCATTTCTTAACGCAACGAAAAACTAATACATTTTACATTATTATATGATTATTTTATATTGTTATATCCACTCTGCAAAAACTCTTATACTATTAGGCACAGTCTTTATTCATACAGTTTGGCATACTGTGTTTTGAGGACTTGAATGTTTATTGATGTTAAGTGAAATATACGTAGTGTTTGGATTTACTTAAAGCATACTTCTTAAAATTACTTATTATCACCTCGTAGATATTTAAGTTCTAGTGTTTGATAGGCACAAATAATATTGTCTGACTAGGAAGCCTATTAGCTCAAGAGGGTTAATTGCCGACTTGAGGGTCTGGTTTATAATCCACTCAAAAGCGAGCTTGAACAGATCCAATTAAACTCATTCCACTGCCGAGTCCCCGGCGTTACCTTTGTGTTAACAAATAAACACAGCCTAATAATGATAAAACAACACCATTGTCAAGTTAATATCCAGTTTGTGGCAGCTACCATATTTATGCACCTATGTTTGAATACAATATATTTCCTCCTTTTACATTTTGTAAATATGCGTCTCTGTTTTTCACTTTAAAATATGTGTAATATGCGACTTAGTATAATTTTTGAAACACTGTGTCAATGTAAACCATAACGCCATTTGCAAAAGTTATCTTCTTCTCAAGTAAGTGTCAGAATTGTTCTTGACTTACTAAGTAATAAAAATATGTTTTGCCAACATTCAGCTAGATTTCCGTCAACAAAATAGTCTGTATTAGTGGTTGGAGTTGCGTCCCATCCGGATTGGTCCTGATCTTGATCTCAATTAACTTGTTGTGTTAAGAATTAAAACCAGATCTCGTTCTAGAAACGTCTAAAGGAAATTAGACACAACGAGAGATGGGATCATAGAAGACGAATTTTGGTTCATCCCAATGATTGCTAAATTACGTATACAACATTCTTAGGTCATTTTCAAAATATCATTCTGAGTTATTGACTTTGATAATGTTCAACCATATCCCATGGTAAAACATCATCCATCATTGAACTCTATCTTGTCTAATCTATATGCATATAAAGCAATACAGTGGAATATTAACGGATTCGACAAAGAGTGTCTTGGTGACCCATCCAACAATTCACTTGAATACACTTGTTACTATATCTATATAAAGTAATAATAGAATGTACTTAGCTTTTTAAAAGTTTAACAATTTCTTTACCCAATGAGACCAACATGAAAATGCTTGCCAACTTTTGGCAAAATGCTTCAGTGATAGTACTCGTTGTTTCCTATATAGAAGCAAAAGTTGATGCAACATTTCTAGTCTATCGTTTAGTTATTTCTTGAGATTTCGTGTGTACAAGCAAAGAGACATAAAAATGCTACAGTTATATGCTCTATAACAGTACTCGTTGTTTCCTATATGGAAGCAAAAGTTGATGCAAAATTTCTAGTCCATCGTTTAGTTAGTTCTCGAGATATCGTGTGTACATTTGTAGAAGCAAAGAGACATACAAAATCAAAGACATTTTTTCATCCACAAAACAATAGGCTTACCAATGGCAAGCAGTAAAATTTCCATTCAATAAAATTACATTAAAATAGAACGATGAATAATAACCCACCTGTTTCCAGAATATGTAGGATAATTGTGTTATTAATAATTGTGTGTTCATTAGGGCAATATCCAATAAAAATATTGTAATATAATGAGTTAAATCGGCCCAGGATGAGAGAACCAGAAAACGGAATTTCAAACGAGTATAAAAAGAAATGGGGGCTGGGCGCGTTTCTACCCCAGTTACTTTATTCTGGCCTGGCAGTATGCAATAAAATATTTTGTACAGGCAGCACTTTGCTTAACAAACTGTAACACATTTTCTCCGTAATTTCTTTCCCGAGTTGGAGGATTGTTACGTTCCGAAACAAATGAAATCCTTTTCTACTTTATGATATTTACAAGAAAACATTTAAACTTGAATATTAAAGGATTTTATGTTCAACATCTATGACGAAATAGTTTTAAGATCGAAGTATTTAGTTTCATTATTAAGATTATTTATTATTTTTCTGGAAAATAAATATAATGGAGTCATTTAACTTTAAAGTATATTTACGATTATATACACATTTTGATTCAATGTTTATTGAAATTACAAATTCGGCTATTGATATATATACAAATTGTATTAATGTAAATAAAATTCGTTTGACAGGTATTTGGTCTTTCGATCATATGTTAGTTTGGTTAGTTTAAGTTTTATTAGTGGAGCAAGTAAATTTTGTGATTGAATTTTTATTGGAATTTATATATATATATATATATATATATATATATATATATATATTATATATATATATATATATATATATATATATAATATATATATATATATATATAATATATATATATATAAAACATTATTTTTATTCACGACAAATGAATTTTTATATCTATGTCATAAATTGTAATAACAAATAAATATCTATCATGTAAGGTTTGTAAGGTTGGTTTTGTATAGATTAAGGTTGTGAAATATTATAATATATTGTGAGCAAGGGCTGCTGTGGAAGGATTTAATAATAGGTTAGATTGAGAATACAACACCCTCAAATGAACCAACACATATTTATTTGTAATACAGTAGCATCTCATTATATTGATTAACATTTTAAATAATAATGGATATTTAGCAACCGATATATTGAGAACAAACTTTAATACCTTTATATTTTGAACACATGTTTAATATTAAATTATTCATTAAAATTTACGTTTAATTTAATTAACTATAACATTTACTAGTAATTATCGTAGTGTTACAATAAATGTTTGTTCATGGACTAACGTGAGAACACATTCTTTTAAGATATCTTATGATAAATTTACATGATTAAAACAAATAAGTGACTTTTCCAAATTGAGAACATTTAAATAAAATATATAGAATAGGACAATATGAATTTCAATATTAAACTATTCATTTGATTTCTACACATTTTCATCTTTTCTTTTCATTACTTTAGGTACAGGTACCTTGGAATTGTAAATGAGACGTATAAACTGATTAATGGACCCTGATATATAATAATACCTTCCTAAAATTTAATACAAGATTTTCTTAACTTACATTTAGTTTGCACTTGACACTTATTACGCCTAAAAGATTTTTCCCCGCACACAAACACAAGCACTAGCACTCCCGAACGTCACTTTTCGAATCCCGTCCTCGACTTCCTCCTCTCCCTCGTTATTCCTCATTTTTGATGTTCTTCTCCCTCCAGATCTCCTCACCACGTCTATGCCAAATCTCTCCATCATAATTGGTGAGTACCAATTTTCATATCAGCATGGCTGTCCTTTACATCGTCGCATGATTTTTTTTAAATAAGCATTTCCTGTTTGTTCATCATCGGTGTCCGGGCGAATGTGCGTATCCACTTACATCCGGAGGATGTTTGTATCGAATTTTAATACAAGACTTCCTTTTCAGCAACTAACTGTAGATTGATTCTATGAATATTGTTATACTAATAATTACGTAGCCTAATCATTATACGGGGAGTAACTCTAAAATCTGGTGGTTTCGTCTCATTAAAAAAGTTCATATATAAACATATGTCTGGAAACCTTTTCTTAGCGAGCTACGGTCACTGAAATATTTCATTCGATGTTCTAGAAAATGACGGAAATAAAGCGAAAAAATGCTTTAATGGCGTAAAAATAGCAATAAAATTTATCGGATTTTATTTAAAATGAAATCTTAAATTTAATAAAATACGTCCTAGACCTGTAAGCCCACTCATTTCTGAGATATCACACAAAATATACGAAGTTCGGTCACGTAAAGCATGTTTTGTTTACATTTGAAGTATATCAACATTTTTAAATGGGTAATAAGCATGTACATCTTTACAAAATCTTAATTCCGAAAAGAATAATATAAAATAGGCTAGCAAAAAAATGTTTAATTAAATTAGTACATACAAATAATAAAACAGAAAATGCAGTATGTATTTTACTTTCTTCATTTCTATGAAAAAAATCTATCTATTTTATTTTCAGTCAAGTAAATAGTTACAAATCATTTACAGTATAACACATTGTAAATACAACGCAGTCCACAACTTCGTACTCGACGACTTTAAAATATATTAAACATATCTCGTAGTACAGTCTGGAGAAAGAAAACATCTTTTAGCCATATCACTTACAAAGAGTTCAAAATGTTCATCCAGGCGATAGTGTTTTAAAATTACTATTTGGAAAATGAGTGTAAGAAAATATAAATAATGTAAATGGTATTTTATTCGTGGATAAATCGATGTTTACAAGAAACGGAATTTTAAATTTGAAAAATATTTACCGGTGGTTAAATGGAAATTAAAAAGCAGAGACGAACTTTCAAATTCAATTTTCGATAAATGTATGGTGTCGTATAATTGGGGACCAGTTTATTGGTTTCTTTGTTTTTGAAAAACGCCAAAATGGTATTCTGTATAAACATTAGACTTTTTAGAGAATCAAGCTAGTTCTACTTGAAGATGTACCACATCTCAATAATACGTAAAATAATTTCCGTAAAATAATCCCTCGCCACACCACTCAACACCCCCCTACCCGCTCCTTCATCACCTACCGCACTGAAAACCCCCTCGACACCCGCCTACTGCATCACACCCATAGCAATCTGTACAAACACTTCCTTTTCATCAACTCACCCGCTTTCTGACCTCGATTCATTGCTGCAAGAAAATACACTTCTGAAGGAAGAAATAAACCTCCTACAGACCGAACTAAAATCCATATTAGACCATGCTATCGAGTCAGACCAGCGCCTTAGTCTATACACATCCGAAATTTTTGCATCCGCAACTTCCCAGTCATCAAAAACCGTAAAAACCAACGACGGTGCGGTATAGTGCGACCCAATCCCTCTAACCACCCAAGAAACTCAAACCCTTCCTGTTTCAATCCAAGTTCATGTCAATAGCAATGAAATTATAGACAGTTTAAAAACTACAGTAGAAGTATTGGAGGCTGAAATTGAATGTTTGAAACTGCAACATACACAGTGCGTCTGCAAGAATCGAAATGAAACCTGGAAACTCGTAAAACACAAAAAAAAACAAAAAAACAAACAATCCATTTCCTGTCCTTAAGCACCCCTCGAAACAGTGTAAACCAGGTAATTCACAGCCTCCTAACCCACCTAAAGTTTCGAACCTGACACCATTTTCACCATCAAAGCCTACCAAAATTTCAATTAAATGTAAAAATAACAACCAAAAACCAAAACCTCTTCCACTACCTGTATCTAACCCCATACCTTTCGAGTCGGTTGTGATCGAGGGAGATAGCCACGTCCGCCACATCGCTGGAATGACATCCCAGCTCCTCTCTCGACGCGTTTCTGTGACAGGGGTCTGCAAGCCTGGGGCGAGGCTGCTTCAGATCACCTCATCCCAACCTCAGCTGGTGACGAAAGGGACTCGATGCAGCATCCTGATTGCCGGAACCAATGACCTTGCGGCCGGGGAGCAGCGGAATATATACGACAACCTGGAGAAGAGGATCACGTCGGTAGCTTCTCACAACAGGCCGATTGTCGCCACGCTGCCCCATCGCCACGACTTGCCCTCTACGCACGATATTAACCAGCACACCGCCCTCGTGAATGCCTATATAGAAGAACTGGCTGCTAGGCACCACATCTCTGTCCTAGTTATGAACAGACTGCAGCGAAAGCACTTCACGAGGCACGGGATGCATCTCCACACTAGAGGGAAGTGGTAGCTGTCCAGACTCATCGTGGAGGCTCTTGGCGGGTTGAGCGCCTCGACTGCTGCGGCCAGGAAGGCTGAGGTTGTTCCTGACACCCTCATTGCTGTCCCACTAATGCTGCCGCCACCGCCGCCACCACCGTCACTGCCGCCGTCACTGCCTCCGCCGCCGCCACCACCGTCGCTGTCGCCGTCACTGCCACCGCCGCCGCCACCGTCACCGTCACCGCCACCGCCACCGTCACCGCCACCGCCACCGCCACCGTCAGACTCTATACAGTTGACTCCAGAGCCCCCGATGCCGACTATATCTTGTGACGACGCCGTGAAGGAAGATCAAAGAAACGGCCCTGTTGTCCATTCTGCAGCTTCAAATTTACAAGAGCAAAGAATTGAGACTGCTTTTTTAGGCACCCCTCTTTAAATCAGCGGACAAAATTGGCAAAGAATCGCCATCAAAAACGAACAAACTCAAAAATTTACAAACAAATTGAACTGAAACTGCTTCATCAAAATGCTCAATTCGCAACCAACAAATTGGAAGAAATTCAACTCATGTGCGAGGATCTCAAAACAGATCTTCTTGTTGTCACTGAAAACGGTTTCAACAGTGATAACATCGCACTATGCAAAATTCCAAATTATAAATTGGCTTCCGCGTACTGTAGAGCCTACTCCAAAGGAGGAGGGGTTGCTATTTTTATAAAACAAAATTTCACGTTTTGCCCCCTTTACGATCCAAGAATCACTCGAAAAAGATTATGAAGCAGTCGGAATCAAAATTGAAACAGACAAATCAAAATTAGTAGTGATCGGAATATATAGGTCTCCCAGTGGAAACGAAGATATTTTTTTCTCAAAATTCGAACAATTACTGATAGACCTGACTGATGAACGTCAGGAATATGTCGTGATGGGGGATTTTAACATTGACGCGTTGGACAACACACACCATTCCACAGTTCTTAGGTCATTCGACCTGGAGTTGTTAGTCAAAACTCCGACGAGAGTGACGGCTACAACCCAATCAGCTATCGACATCATCATCACCAACCATCCAAGTGTCGCGGTGTCTGTGGTAAACACAGCTATATCTGACCACTACGGGCAAGAAGCTGTCGTCAGTGGAATGAAACTTGAAAGGGAGCCCAAAATTAACCAAACAATAAGAGACACAAGGCCAGAAAACATCGCTCACCTCAACACTTCCCTGTCAACAGAAAAGTGGTGTTTCCTTCACTCTTCTCAATCTGTAGAGCAGCAGTTCAAAACATTTAACGACGTCCTAATTTTCCATATTAACACATGCTGTCCTACAAAAACGGTTAATATTTGCGAAAAAAAAACGTCAAAAAACAGATGGATCACAAAAGGTATTCTGGTCTCGAGAGAGAAAGTGCAATTTTTCTCTGAAATTAACAAACGTATTTGTAATGAAAATTTCAAAACATTCTTCACAAAAAAAAAATTACAGGAAAGTGATCCAAGCTGCAAAAGCATACGATGCCTCCAAATCTATTCTATCTTCTAAAAATATTTTAAAAACAACTTGGGACATCATTAACAATAAAACAAAAGTAAAAAAACAAATCAAAATTAAAAATGGGAATATACTTGTGGAGGATGGAACTGAGGTTGCCAATCAGTTTAACGAATTTTTCGCATCCGTTGCTGTTGGGCAAAGTTCTCGGCCGTCTGAACCGCAAGTACGTCCCTCGCGAAGACAGAGTCCAGCAGCCTCAATGTTGCTGACGCCTGTCACTGAGGATGAGCTTCACCGAATTATTCAGCAGCTCCCAGCCAAAAAGTCAAATGATCTTAATCTAATGTCCACATGGCTCATCAAACAATGCTGCAAGCATTTGGTGAGACCTTTAAATAAATTGGTAAATTCTTCATTCCAAACAGGAGTTTTCCCCTCCCTCCTGAAAATTCCAAAAGTTGTTCCAATTTTCAAAAAAGACGATCAATTTTCAATCAATAACTATCGGCCTGTCTCAATTTTGCCAGTATTGAGCAAAATTTTTGAAAAGCTTTTTCTCATAAGAATGCTTTAATTTTTGGACAAATACAGTCAGCTCTCAAATGAACAATTTGGATTAAGAAAGGGCAAATCGACGACAGACGCAGTAGTGAGTCTTGTCGATATGATTGTAGAGGGAATAGAATGTCGGAACCACACAATGAGTGTGTTCTTAGACTTGTCCAAAGCATTCGACTGTGTTGACCATAGCATACTGCTCGACAGACTTGGGTCCCATGGCATCAGAGGCGTGCCCCTTAAATGGCTTAGCTCATTTCTAAGTCATAGATCCCAAGTTGTCCAAATATCAAATCAATTGTCAAAACCAATAGAACTGAGGTACGGTGTTCCCCAGGGATCCATTCTCAGTCCTGTGCTTTTCCTGCTTTATGTCAACGACATAGGATCATCACTTCTGCATGGAGGACTAGTGCAGTATGCTGATGATACGTTTCTCTGTTTTAGTGCAAGATCAAGTGAAGTGTTGGAACAACAGGCCTTTGTTGACATCAATAACTGTTTACAATACTTCCAAAGCCTCAATCTCACAACAAACTCCTCAAAATCCAACGTTTTAAATTTTGCCTTGCGCGATGTAGGCAACCATTGTGGATCTGCCGTCTTGTTAGCTGATTCCACACTGGAAGAAGTCCTCTCTTCAAAATTCCTAGGAATACACCTTGATCGAGGGTTGACTTGGAATGAACACATCAATCATGTTTGCGCAAAACTTTCCTCAGGCATTTATGTCTTGAGATCCTTAGCAAAATACTGCCCAAGTCAGGTACTGATAACGGCGTATTATGGCTTAATTTACCCCCATTTGTCTTACGGAGTGGTCCTGTGGGAGCGTGCGCAAGCTCTCAGTTTCAGAGAGCATTCAAACTCCAAAAAAAAGCTATTCGAATAATTGCTAAAATAAAATTCAGAGAGTCGTGCAGGCAAGCTTTTAAGGAATTACAGCTGTTAACTCTCCCGTGTCTGTACATTTTAGAAACCACTTTGTTTTGTATGTATAAGTGTGCCTTAACCAGAGGCCGGGACATACATACGCATGAGACACGAGGTAGAGAATTACTACGAACTGCAAGCTACAGAACAGTGGTTTTTGAACACCTGCCCTCACAGGCAGGTGTTAATTTTATTAACAGACTGCCAAATTCAATAAAAAATTCCCTAACGCCCAAGGCGTTTAAAAGGCGCCTTAAACACCTCTTGGTGTCACAAGCATTTTATAATGCAGGGGATTTTTTAGCATTTAACTGGGAGACCGCCCAATTACACGACTGATTCTGCTGTTTAAATGGGATATACTGGCGAAGGATGAAAGGTGCATAAGTGTAAAATTGTATGTGTAAATGAGAATTTTGTTTTAGATTAAAATTTGTGACGTTTGCTATACATTGTAATATTGTCGCTGCAATAAAGCTGATTTGATTTGATTTGATTTAATATTCTAAAATGATAGCGCACCAGCACAGTATTTAGAAAATATTAGAGAGCACTTGCAGATAATTTTTCAGGCAGATGGATTGGTCTAGGTGGACCAATTAATTGGACTCCTAGGTCCTCTGATTTAAATCCCTTGGATTACTACCTTTGGGTCATTTAAGGCAATTTGTTTACGCAAATCTAGTTGACTCCAAAGAACGTATTTTGATGCGAATTTTAAACGCTTTTATAATACTTAAGAACGACCGAGGTGGTATAACAAAAACTACACGTGGTTTTGTTAATCTCACTAAATTGTGCATACATTAACAACGAAATCATTTAGAACAGTTATGGAAATTGCAATAAAACATTAGCAAGGAACAACTATTGCAATTTGTTTTTCTGACGAACGTTAAAGAGTAATTGGATTATTAGTATTGTTTTTAGTACTTTATGTACTTTACTTTGATCGTAAATATTGAATTTTCAACTTTTCTTTTGTTTACTATTTGCCTATTTAACATTATTCTCATCCAAATGGATTTAAATTTAATAAAAAATTTGTTTGTTTAATACCAATTACCCATAAAGTAAATTTAATTCAAATCTAAACAAAAAATGTTTTTCAAGGCAGAATATTGTATATTTTGTCTGATATCTCAGTAATGGGTGTTCTAAGAGATCTAGGACGTATTTAATTAAATTTTCACTTCATTTTATTTCAAATTCAATAAATGGAACAGCTATATTTACGCCATAAAACATTTGTTGCGCTTTATTTCCATTCTTCCTTAGAAAATCGGGTGTAAAATGTTTCGCTAGCTGTAGCTTGACAAAAAAACGCTTCCGTACATATGTGTATATGTACTTTTTTGAAGCATTTTTGTACTTTTTTTGAAACTTTGATGAAAGGAAACCACTTGAGCAGTTTCTCAGGTTACTCGTGGAACACTCTGTTTATATATATATATATATATATATATATATATATATATATATATATATATATATATATATAAGTGTGTGTGTGTGTGTGTGTGTGTAAAACCTATGAACGAATGAATACGCGTGTCTAGTGCTTGGTGGTTGGACCACTGGGAGAACGAGCCTGGTGGAGTGAAGCGATTCAGACATTTTTTGCAGAGGCGCAGTAACCTGCCCCATGCCGCAGGAGGAGTTGAGTAAAGAAAAAGAGAGGCAAGAACACGTAAAATATGAAGATAAAATATGTTAGGTACTAAGGACGGGGATTCACCGTACACCACATATTGAACAGCCCTCGACCCTTTATTAGCCTTTAAGCTCAACTCGTTATCAAGGAATCGGCACGTTAGACCAACCACAACCGAAATCACCTCACTAGGGCTCTGCGGACTTTACCGGTCCTCACCAGCAGGTATAGAGTAATTCTGATCACTAATTATCTGATATTAACTATAAGGGATGAACTCATAAGTAATTATTTCATTTCTGATTCCTGTAGAGATCCCAGTTGCCTGTATATCCTTAGCTATCGTGTAGCAGTTCAATAGGCCTAAGGTTTTTACAGATTAAGCTTAAAGATATAGACATTTTTCAGATGTATCGAGACTCAGTATGTTCATAATTTTACAAAATGGAATTTTCAGTGGCTTAAATATTATATAGCTTTATGGTTCCAGGAGCTGGAAGCTTTGATAGTTCAAAGATTAGAAATACATATTTTTTGGAACTCACAAAGGCAGGAATAATATTTTTACTAGACTATATACCAAAGTAGATTGTCTGTGAGGAGCTGTGATATTACAGGATGTAGATATTTTCAGTCAATTATCCTAGAAGCAGATGTAATGTATTGAGTGGGTTAGACATGTCGTAATTAATCCTATCAACTATAGATATCTAGTCTAGGTAGAGCAATAATTAAGTGATCTTAATAACTGTAGTGGTTTTATAAGCTTATACAAATTATACAGATCCTTTTACTAGAGGCTGGCTGGTTTCAATATAATGTAGTTTCAAAACCCCAGCTGTATTAACTACTAGCGGTTGCTCGTGCAATATCCTAAATTCAAATCCTTATAGACCTAAAAATAAATCAAATCAGTTATGAATTTTGGAAACTAAGTACTAATACATCACTTACTTATGACTTTATTGTTCATGTTTATTAGTATCAGAGTTTATTTTTAGGGTCATATCATGTGTGCTCGAGTAGGAGCATTTCTGGCTCGAATGAATTTTATATCCGACGCCACATTTTGATTAAATAATAAATAATCAGTTCTCGGACACCTACTTTGGTCAAAAAAATTTAAATTTGTCTACAATCAGATGTTTATATTTACTTACGGTGGCATACTTGAGTTTTTACCCCGATCAAAAATATATACTTATGTAGGTCTTGGAATCATACATCGGCCAAAAAGCGTCTACTTTTATTTTAAGATATTTCCAGTTCCATTGTTGATTTTTATTTCTTGTCCGAATGATGAAAATGCACAGCAATCAGTATAATTGAAAAGCATAACACGGTGTCCCTACACCGTGTTGTGCTAGTGGGATTTCCCCCTGGAAATCTTACCTGCTTCCGGTATAAGGATGAATTCCTTACATATGTCAATATATAAAAATAAGGTTTGCCTCATGGAAGTCACATATTAGATGAAAAAGAACACATAGAAGAACAGGTGTTTCTGTATTTAGTCTGGAAAAGAATAACTTGATAAGATAATATTGTTTATTATCTGTTTTAATGTATGACCCTGTAAAGATGCAATGTTGTATTTTGGCAAGGAAACTCATCAGTTTAAGTACCTTACGAATAATTGTACAAATGTAAAAACATTGACATTTTAGTTTATTAACAAAAATGGTTAATGGTTTTTTAACAGCGTTTACATTTTTATAATATAGGCTTCAATATTATTAATTAGTAATGCATTAGACGTTTATAATTCGTCACTGGTTCAATCTTAAATAAAAGTTGTATAAAAATGTGTATTTGAATTATGTATCACTACTGATCAAGCACTGTTCTAAAGTTTAAAAGTAAATCAATTCTTTCGGATCATTGACGAAATTACAGTAATAACATCGGTTTAGAGTCACTTAATTTAGAATTAATTACGATAAATGAACATTTTTTTGCAAATTCTAATGACGTACAGGTTTTATTATAGTTTTTTTTATAATAATCTTGCTAAGCTTAAACATTTGACAAAATTTATTTGCCGCTTAGCAACAAATTTGGCATTAAATTTACACATATAGGATGACGAAAGCCTTCAAAATTTCCATTTTAAAATGTATTGGCTTACATATAACAAATATACGAGCTATAATGGTTAATTAGAATCTCTTTAATTATTTTCCTTAACTATTTTATAATGCAGTTTCGATTGGTTTAAATAATAACTGAAACGATCGGTTACAAAATAAGTAAAAACATTGATTCGTTCATTAAGTCGAGCTCTTTCCTTGAAAACTCAAATATTATAATTTTCTCCGTCGATTATATAACATTATAGATAGTGCTTTAAACAGCAGTCCTCGCCAATTTTAAAAGCCCTTGGCCTTTTTGATACTAGTACGAAAACTATTGTATTAAGAGACAAAAGGATAAATAAACTATTTTCAATTATATATTATGTATGTTGTTACGATGAAACTGTTCTCCAATTCAAATAGGCGTAAAAACCATAAATGAATAAAGAACATAAACAATCTGTTCAAATCAAAAAAAGGAAAAATAGGAATAAAAAGAGAACGTCCGATTCCCAAGCTAACTGCTTAGCTCAAGTCTCCATGTGAACGGCACCTGCGGTGGATATGGTGAGTAAGGAGTCCCTCAGTTACCCTGTTATCCGGATAGAAAGGGATAGCCACTGCCGACATCCTTGGAGCCTTGGTGCAACCATCAACTAAAGTCCTGGTGTTTACAAACCAGGATCTTCTGTTATATTAATCGCCGGCACTAACGATGTGGAAGAGGGAGTTGATAAAATCATCTACAAGCATCTTGAAGGACGCTTGGTGAACCTTTTGGTGTCTTCCTCTAGGATTATTTTCGCTTCCCCTCCGCACCACCATGACTTGCCATCCAAACAAGCAGCGTATTCTCCTGGTAAATGCATATATCGAGGAGCTATGCGAGAAACATCCCTGTGTTGACTTTTTTGATTTCGCTGGCATCTCAAGACAGCATTTTACAAAGCATGGGATGCATCTTAATTTTCGTCGATGAAAGTTCTCGCGTGTCTGTTGTTAACTTGCCCTCGATCCGGTGGAGGAAATAAATCGACTTAAGCGCTACTGTCGCCTCGGCCCGAACTGGACATGCTGAACCCAAGACCAGCTAACCTGCCGACTCCTCCATCGGAAGCTTCCAACGACAGACGAACTCTCTAATGATGGAAGTTTCTCATGCTTTTTTAGGGACTCCATTTCAAGGCGACGAGCAAAGTTGACATACTCAAACAAAATTGGCGAAACAAATGCAAAATTTCAAAACCAATTATTTGTATTAAGGCTGCTACACCAAAACGCCCAATTCTTAACGAATGAATTAAAATAAATCCAGCTCATGTGTGAAGATCTAAAGACAGATCTACTTGTAACCAAAAACGGTTTTAACAATAAAACATTGAGCTATACAAAATACAAAATTTTAAATTGGCAAATCATATTGCCGTCATTATTCTAAAGGTGGGGGTGTTGCAGCTTTTTTGTATCAAAGTTTCACTTCAGTAACATACACGATAAGAGAAACGGACGAAAACATTTTGAAGCAGCCGGAATGAAATTTCAAACTCTAAATTCAAAATTGGTCGTCGTCGACATCTATGGTCTCCCAGTGGAAAGAAAAACATATCTTTTTAATAATTAGAATCCTTGTTGATAGACCTGACTCACCATGACCTTGAATTCGGCCTGATGGGCTATTTCAATATTAACGCTTTGGATAACAACACCAATTCACTACACGTCTAGCTGACTTACTAAGGTTTTTGATCTTGAATTATTAATCAAAACCCCCACATGAATAACAGCAATCTCACAATCGGCTATCGATAATATCAGGTAAAGAACTTAATAAGTTTATTCCAACTGTAGCCTTTGAGCAGGGCCCTCGTCAATCATCATATCAAGTAAAACCCATTCAAAGACAATGTCCAGTAAACTCGATGGTCTGACACCTATCGTAGAGGAAGAGGTGGATAGAATCATTCGGCAGCTTCAATCGAAAAGGTCCAATGATACTAAATTTAATGTCAATGTGGCTCATCAAGTAATGCTCCAAGCATATTGTCAGACCTTTGACTGCATTGGTTAATTTGTATTATCGAACAGGAGTTTTCCCCTCGCTCCTAAAAATCTAAAAGTAATCCCAATTTTTTTGAAAGATGATCCCACACTCATCAATAGTTATCGGCCTGTCTCGATTTTGCCCGTCTTAAGCTAAATATTCGAAAAGCATTTTTTATTACTAATGTATCATTTTCTTAACAAATACAATCAGCTTTCAAACGAACAGTTTGGATTCAGAAAAGGCAAATCGACGATGGACGCAGATTGAGTCTTGTTAAGTTGATTGTAGAAGGACTAAAAAGTCGAATTCGCACATTAAGTGTGTTTCTAGATTTATCTAAAGCATTCGATTGTGTTGAGCATCCTACGCTCCTTTACAAATTGGGCTCCCATGGCATGCAAAGCGTGCCTCTCTTGTGGCTTAGTTTATTTTTAAGTCACAGACCTCAAGTTGTCCAAATATATTTATGGAGTTTCTCAAAGATCAATGTTCAGCCCTATTCTCTTTCTGCTCTACGTCAATGACAGAATCATCACTACCATACGGAAGAATTGTAAAGTATGCGGATGATGTGACTCTTTGTTTTAATGAAAAAACCAAATCAGTTTTAGAACAAAGAACCTTTGTTACCGTAAATATTTGTGTCCAAAATTTTCAAAACCTCAATCTAAAAACAATTTTCCAAAAGTCCAAAGTTCAAAATTTTTCTTTGTGCTCGACAAACTGGGAATATACTCCGGCCATCGTGTTGGATCAGGCCATGTTAGGAGAGGTCTGTTCCTCGAAATTCCTTGGAATTTACCCTGATCAAGGTTTAACATGGAATGTTCATATCGATTACGCTTGCTCCAAATTAGCCTTAGGGGTTTATGTATTGAGGTCTCTAGCTACATACTGCCCTATTCAGGTTAGGATTACGGCTTATTATGGATTGATCTATCCACATCTCGCCTATGGAATACTGCTCTGGGGTGCATGTGCAAGCAAATTTTAAAATCGTTCAAGCTTCAAAAACGAGCGATATGCATTATTGCAAAATTAAAATTCGTAAAGGCCAGTTTTCAAATGATTGCAACTGTTGACTCTGCAAAGTCTCTACATTTTAGAAACAACGTCATATTGTATGCAAAATGCGCCTTGACCTAAGGACGGGATGTTCACTCGTACAAGACAAAAGGCAAAGAAGACTACTGAACCAGGAGACACAGGACGGTAGTTCATAAACGTTTGCCCACACAGGTAGGACATGTCATCAAAAGCTTTCCAAATGAAATAAAAAATTCGCCTACGCATAAAGCATTTAAAACTAGATTCAACGCTGTTTAGTGTCGAACGCGTGTTATAGCGTGAACGAGTGGCGTATAAATGGCTCCAGAAAAATTGGCGATGAATGGAGCAGAGTGAGTGTAAAAATGTATGTATAAATTAGAGTTCAGTGTAGCATGACATGTGTGTCACACACATTGTGTGTCAAAATTATTAGATACTTGATATTTGCTATAGAAATGTATTTTCTGTCTCCGTAATAAATTGACTATTGACTATTGACGGAATGTTTTTTTTAACATTTTTATAAATTTTACAAATAAAAAAAGATTTTTAGGCCATACCGTACCAATATACAGCACGTATAAAAATTAAATAACAAGCATCAAGATTTAGCCGATTGAAATAAAAGATTTAATCTTCTACGCCTTTCGTAAAGTTACAAGTAACATAGAGCAAAGGTAGTTCCAGAGATCTTAGGCGTTGGAGGCTGAAAAACAAATAAAACCTGGCAAGGGATTAATCAAGTGACCCTTCTCACTCATCACCACCCCTTCTCACGCTCCTTCTCCCACCCCTTCTCCCTCGTACACCCAAAACGAGCTCGTCGTCTATACACCTTGAATAGTGCCGCAGACGTAGGAACACACCAAGACTTTTCAAAACATTACTCTATACTTTCACATGTCATTGACGTAGTATATTAAATTGTTGCCAATGACTCAAAAGTGTCTATTTACATTTTCAATGTCTTTAATTTTTGAAAAAAGTATCCACCAAAGTTTCACTGTCACCAAAAATAATAATTAGTATCGTAATTTCTATTTATAGATTAGAAATTACCTTATCTCACCACCTTACTAAACAAATTATTTTAAAATCAAACCTTTTATGCCTGCATTTGTCTTTTTAACTTTTTTGCATATTTACTGGAAAAGTGTAGCTGATGACAGGTAATTCCTGAATAAAAATAAAAATTCCTTATTTTAAAAGAATACTATGGTTTTCGAGAATACTTAGAAGAGGAAAGCAAAAATCATCTTTATTTTTGATATTTACGCATGCTTTTTTACCTTTATTTCTTGTGGTAAATCGATATATGATCCAGCGTTCATAAATTCGTCTTTATTAGGACTCAAAATCAGTTGTTTTACAACGTTTAAATGTCCACCCGGATCCTCTTGTTGGATAATTCGTTTGTTCTCGATAGGATAATTTATTAAATTGCTTAGAAATAAAATAGTGTATATCAAAGATTTCATCTGCTTTGATACTAAAATACATTGGACAAGTTTGCAGTTCACCGTTTACTAAAATTCGTTCGTATTCACATTCTAAAATAAATAACCTTTCATATTTTTAACATTTTCATTAAATTTTCCGATTAAAGTTTTAATTTCTGTTTGCATAATTGAAAGATATTTGTAAATTGACTTAAAATTGTTGCTTAAATTCGTTAAAATGTATTGCTTGAAAAGAACGTGTATAGAGGATAAAACTTTAACATCTATGATATTTTGTACAGGTTTTTCATTAAGAGTTTTATCAATTTTTCAATAATTTCAGACTTAGTTTAATCGTTAGTTTCAATAGATAATTTTTCAGCGATTGATTGAATTTTTTCATCATTAAATAGTTCGGGATCTCTCTTATTTTCTTAAAAATATGTATTTATTTTCCATAATTTATCTATGTTATACTTATTTTTGTGATAGACAATTTGATTTTATTTAGACCATTGTCTTAAATAATTAAGTTTATTATTGTAGATTTGCTTATTTTTTTCGGGAATTTTAGAACTATAATGGCGATCATAGGTTTTTTATTTCTTTTTTACAGAACGGACATGATATTTTTTCGCGCTCATTTATTTAGAAAAACATGTTTTGTAAAGAATAAAATTGTATCATTATTGAAGAAATAGCTTCAAATGTCTTTGCTTTTACTATCTAAATGGTAAAGTTTCAACAAAGACGCCTTTAATTACAGATGAGTTCAAAAGCAATGAAAAAATATAGATCTTTTAGTAAATGGCGTAATTATTAAGAATGATATTAGATATAAATGTAAAACCAGCGATTGTGCCTCTCACGACGAATATGTCTTATGACTGTTCCGACGTCATTTATGGTAAAGTAGTTTTTACACGTAATACACATAGCACATTCTTTCGGAACTCAAATGTCGGTAACGTAGATTGATAAGTTTGCAATTTAAAGACATTATTATGATATTTTCCTTATTTAAATGACAGAGAAATTTACATATTTGAATATTAAATAAAATATTTTATTCGTTTATTTAAAATTCTGTTTATAATTGTTTTGTAAAGTTAGTAGTTCTCGAGTGGCCATTGTAGTTGTTGACATTGAATATATAGATCTGAGCTACGTCTTCACCCCTATCAAAGTTTGTCCTTGTACTATTTGATAAGGATTTGGCTATACTTATCAAATGCACAGTACAGACACATTTCTACGCATGCACAGTACGCATTGGTAAAACCATTGCTCTATATCACGTGTTCTCTCATCTCTCTCTAGCCTGAATAATGATTCTAGCCTATACAATCAGAGGCGCAAAGAGAGAGAGTAAGAGGCGAAATACATTAGAGAAAATGTGGCCCGAGCAATGGTTTTGCACTTTTTTACTTTGAATTTCCAAACTTCTTATGGAACGAAAAAAAGCGTGTAATATGGTTAATATCGTAGAATAAAGATGTTTCAGAACATTGTTTGTAACCAATAAGTGAGTGACAAGGCAGATGGATGGAATCAGTGAAAATGTGTAATGTCTCTCATTATATCGTAATTAACTGCTGAATGGCAAACGTTTCTATTTTCTTCGTCAGAAACATACACACGCACAATATATCTGTTTCGTAAAAGTTTTTTCCATATAATTTATCCCAATCTACATAAAAAGCGTAGTCTCTTATAAATTCCTTTGATAAATCTTGCTGTCTTCAAAGACTTGTTAAAAACTGGCTGTGTGCATATTCCTTGGCTCTTGATAATGGCTTCTTAATATTTCAACAAATAAACAATGGAACTTACTCGATGAAAAATGTCAGATTGCTGGTGTTTAAGTTTATTTTGTATAAATCGGAATATTTTTTTTTAATTTTTCTATTATTTAACACACGAGTATCTATGTTGTCTGTAAAAAATTGCGTAGAACACTTTTTAGTGCTTAAAATTTCTCTGAATTCGTTTTCATTTAAGGACAATATCAATATGTTTCAAATGTTTAGGTAATTTATAGAATTCGTTATTAACTATTTCCTGTGGTAAGTTCTTTAAATGCTAGAAACTAACGAGACTTTGGTGAGTTCATGTTGACTATTTAGTAGAATATTTTTTTTTAAGAAATATAATTAGATAAAATATTAGGTTCTTTTATAAATATTTGTTTACATGGATAACATTTTATTAGAAAGCTCCGACATAATTTCCAACAATTATATTATATATTATATTATAATTATATTATATATATATATATATATATATATATATATATATATATATTATTCCAGCAATAGTAAAGTGGCTATTGATTTCTCAGATTAGGTTAATTAGATTGTGTTATTTCGCAGATTCATTTGTGGAAAGTTGGGCAGGATTTTAAATGAATTTCGGTTGGCTCCAGAAGTGGTCTAGGATCGGCAGGTTTATATATACTTTTATATATATATATATATATATATTTATATATATATATATATATATATATATATATATACGGTGTGAATATAAGTATGGTGAAATACCCTTAATAATAATTCTTTTTTTTTATTTTCAGGTGTCAAAAACAACTTGATTTTGAGAAGGTAAGTTAATGTCTGGAATATTTCACATTTTATGTTATAATAGTAAAAGATAAGTATGTATTTATATTATTACAATTGTAAGGTATCCTCTCAATAGTGTAATAACGGTGTAACGCTTAATTTTTAATTTAGCCACACTAGTTTCATTTCAAAAATTTCTTAATGATATAGTTGAAACCTTTAAATCAGACAAACTATGCTAGAATAATTGCGTATAATTTTACGGATAAAATAATTTAGAATATTTACACATATTATTAACTAAATAAGATTTAAGATTATAATTAAAGACGTTTCACTTGTCTTCTTATTTATAAGGATATTGGTCTCTTCTAAATAATATATGATTGGAATGTTGAACTATTAAATTGATTCTAGTATCAATCTTATATTGTAGGATTTTGGCTCTTGAGGAAGGCGACAGATACGTGCGTTTCAAAGTGTAACCAAAGGTTTACGGTAAAAAGTTTGACAGAAATGGTCTGCCCGTCCAAGTTAAGATGAGTTCCAAAATTAAATATCAACAAACAAAAATCTATATTTATTATTACTGACATCCTAAATATGTATTGGCAAAACTGATATTCATGCTTTCTATTTGTTGTTAATCAATTTAATCTCGGCAATAAAAGGATTACACAATTTTTGCTCTTTTCTCTTACCAGATCGTTATCACTGACCTTAATACTGAGCTCGAAAGACATGTGATCCGACCTGGCTGATAACTTTAAAGTCGTTCTCACTTTCTTGGCAGTTTAGCGATAATAGAGCATAATCAGTAACGGAAGCACCCGACGTGTTAATGTAAGTGTACTTGCCTGTGCCCCTCTCACTGCTTGAATATGCAAGAATCCGCCTAGGTGTTGGCGTCGAGGTGTCATCTGTCTCCTTGCAAGAATTCTCCTGGATTTTGTTGTTTGCCGGTGGGGTCATGCCTTGAGTGTCTTTCGATTAATTATGCCAGATCTAACCCCAGCAGTTCTTTCAGCTTTGTTACACCGGGTACCCCATGTGAAACGACAGTCATTCACAAACAGATGATCGTAGACTAAAGGCATTCATTGTTTTCCTCCCACTTTCTCGATCTCGCCCTAACCGCTGACAGTAGAAGGTATTCGCACTTCACTAGTGAAATCCCGATGGACCACATATCCAGTTCCTTTCAGCTTCCTTACATTTGCCACTATGTGTTCTTCGACGTTGCAGTACTGGGGAAAGTACGTCTCCCCAGTACTACTTCAGTACTTCAGTTCAGTGTGCATAGTAATGCACGCTGAATGCTATTTACCAGATAGGCGTGTCGGCAAGCTACTTGACCGTTGCCGTTTAAATCACTGAGTAGAACGAGGCGTAAAAAACTGAAATTATTTTGTCACTCATAAAAATACATGGACCGAAACATCTCGGCTGATTTCTGAGCACAACGTCACCGCCTGTGCACGAACACGCTAGACAACGAGGGATTACGACCGGCACAAGACTGCGGTGGAACACGCGAGACGAAGTGGGGATACGACCGGCACACGACAGACGGTAGTACACGCGAGATAAACCGGGGATACGACCGGCACACGACTGACGGTAGAACACGCGAGACGAAACGGGGATACGACCGGCACATGACTGACGGTAGAACACGCGAGACGAAGCGGGGATACGACCGGCACACAACTGACGATAGAACACGAGAGGCGACGCGGGGATACGACTTGACATACCTGACGGTAGAACACGCGAGACGACGCGGGAATACAACCGGCACACGACTGATGATAGAACACGGGAGACGTCGTGGGGATACGACCGGCACATAACTGACGGTAGAACACGCGAGACGACGCGGGAATACAACCGGCACACGACTGACGATAGAACACGCGAGACGACGCGGGAATACAACCGGCACACGACTGACGATAGAACACGGGAGACGTCGTGGGGATACGACCGGCACATAACTGACGGTAGAACACGCGAGACGACGCGGGGATAGGACCGGCACATAACTGACGGTAGAACACGCGAGACGACGCGGGAATACAATAGGCACACGACTGACGATAGAACACGGGAGGCGACGTGAGGATACTACCGGTACGTAACTGACGGTAGAACACGCTAGACGACGCGGGGATAGGACCGGCACATGACTGACGGTAGAACACGCTGGTGGACACTCAGTCTGTACATTACTCGCGATAACTCAAATTAACTTGATATCTCTGTTGATCAATGATAACAGATATCAATCCTACCGCGCATTAAAACCGCAGTAAATTGCTAACAGATGGGCACACGAGCTGTCTCAGAGTCATTAAAGTTTTCAGGCAACGCTGCCAATCTAAGCTTCATATTTTTCCCATGTAACATTTCTAATGATTAGAAATGTTATAAAAATATGTTAAATTTTTGGAATGAAAGGAAGTTACATCCTAGTATCAAAACAAACATCTATTTAATATTAATGATATTCAACAATATTACTTTGTACATGTAACTGTTTTCTTTGGAAAATATTTGTATAAAATGTGTTGTGTGTCATATAAAAATACTCAAGCAACGTTTTTTTCCCAAATTTAAAAGTCAGAAATGAAGAATACAAGACTCACGCTGTCTGTAGCTACGTATACCGTACGTGTTGCCTGGAGCGTATAATCGATTCTCCACTCTGCAGTAGCCGGACCATCAGCTTTTAAGCCACTCAGCTCCTGGTAAGCCACAACGGTCCCACTTTGTGGCTTCTCCAGTGATATCGTGTTAAATTGGCATTACAGCCTTGTTGGAACTCCGATATTTACTGTTCTTGTCATCCAACACGTCCACCAGAGCGAGAGGGTTAACGTACGGTAAATAAATAAGTATAATTTAAAAATCTACAAATTAATACTAGATTGATATAATTGGAATTTTAAATTTTTTTTGAACCTAACATTTGTCTCCATAGGCGTGTAATTGAAAGTACTTCCCAAATGCATGCTGTAGAAATACAGGGTTATATGTTTATAGTTCTCTGGAATAGTGAGGAACATTATACACGTTTACACTCTCCTCTTTAATTGTTGTATGTATTGAAATAAATTTTATTAGGCGATTGTAACACATATTTAAAAGGAAGAAAAGATTGTGGCTTAAAAAATATTTCTTTAGGTATTTTATTTGTATTAAAAATTAAAAGAGTATTATTAAATATACCACAAGAAAACATAACAGGAAATTCAGTATCATCAAGTTCTTCAAAAAGCTATACAAGTAATATTATGTTTATTCGAGGCCTGCAGTGTTCTCAATGGGAAGAGAGAAGATTTCCCTAAAAGAAGGAAGCAAACCCCAATTCTAGTAATTGTAAGTAAGGAGGTTTTCTGAATTGCTAAAATTGTAATTACATTATTAGTGTGATTTTCCATTTTAAAGTACAAAATGCTATCCAATTATCATAAGAAGATAATTGGAGGTTTTTTATATATTCGTATCATTAGGCGGGAAAGTGTAGACGTCAGTTTGCACAGTAAATATTATCCTGATACGTAACTCATCCATTTCAGTATTTACATAAAGCTTATAGTTCGAATACTGGGACAACACGTTGTAACTCTCAATTCTGGTTTAAAAAGATTTTGGATAAATTTAAATTAACGATTAATAAATTATATAAGTTTTGCTACTAATTTAGTATTTTCACTAGAATAAATATAATATAAATATCGTTTATGAAAAGTAATATAATAGATTAGTTCTAATTGTCTAAAAGCATGTTATTTATGTTTTGGTATTGCATTGATTCGCGTGTTTCTCTGTTATAATTCTAAACGTAGTTCCAAATAGTTAAACGTAGTTACACGAAATAGGAATTTTTTGTAAATTATGCATTTTTCTGCTTCGGTAAAAAGTATAGATTTTATTGTTTACTTAATAATTTTTTTTAAAAGTTGATAAAATCAAAATTATTAATTTTAAACGAAGTGCTTTATTAAACAAACTAATTAACGGGATGTTAAAGTACTATTTTGAAATATTCATATTTTGAAAACGGATCTCAAAATTTGGTAAGTATATTTACGTAATAATTCATCCCCAAAACATAAGAAACAGCATTGTTTGTTTCACAGTTCAAATCTTTAATTGCAGTATACTATAGCCCATACTTGATAAATACGTAATGTCCTTTAAACATAAATAACGAAAAGTTTAATATTTGATTCGCACAAATTGTTGCACTTAACTCCATTTGAAGGTAAGAGGAGAATAAGAGACAGCGAGTGACAGACCAAATTACCTTTAGACGTGGGATCTGTCGGCTTTGCTGTGAAATTTAACACATTCGAGTCTACGCTCGAGCCAGACTCGAGCGCCGTTGTTTAATCACTGGGCCGGCGCTCGAGCGTGACTCGAGCACAGCTTTGCCGATTGATATACGGAGTTGCCCGAGTGATATTCGAGTGCCGTCTGCTGCATTAAACAGCCAGCTTTGTTGGTTAGTTCAGAAAAATTCCGCTAGGCGCTACTACGTCATACCCGCTTGAGGCTTTTGTTTATCGTCTGACGTAGCCTTGTGCGTCGTCAGTCTGTCTACGACAACAGTCATGGAGAGGTGCGCATTTCAAAAATCAATGGAAGATTGCAGTATATTAGCTGAATTAGAGTTAGATACGGACTCTAATATTGTTAATGACACCAATGATGATCCGGATTTCAGCAGGTTTTACTTACTGCAAGGACTGTAATGTGGCACTCTGCGTACCTGACTGTTTTGAAGAGTATCACACTAAACAGGATTTTGTGTGATTTTTTTTAGCATTTGAAATTTTTTGGCAATTAAAATTATTTGTAAAATATGTATATAGTAAATGCATTAAAAAAATTGTAATTACTTGTTTTATTTATTCAAAAGTTAGTTTTCAAGTAACACAAGACATGCAGGAGTTTTTAATTTTCTTCCAAAAATGTGAGTTTTAAAATTTTTTTAAAAATTAATTAGATTTTATAGGAATAAAGTTTTACATATCAATTTAAAGAGGAAAGATAGAACTTTCAAGAAAATATAATATCATATACATAATATTTAACACTAAAAAAAATAACGAAAAGTTTAATATTTGATTCGCACAAATTGTTGCACTTAAATCCATTTGAAGGTAAGAGGAGAATAAGAGACAGCGAGTGACAGACCAAATTACCTTCAGACGTGGGATCTGTCGGCTTTGCTGTGAAATTTAATCAAGCTGGGACACCTTGCAGTAGACGGTTCGTACCGAACAGAAATGAAAGCTCGGCAATAACCAGGCGGCTATGTGCCGGCAACGTCTCGACAAATTTAATCAAGCCGGGACACCTTGCAGTAGACGGGTCGCAACGAACAGAAATGAAAGCTCGGCAATAACCAGGCGGCTATGTGCCGGCAACGTCTAGACAAATTTAATGAAGCCGGGACACCTTGCAGTAGACGGGTCGCACCGAACAGAAATGAAAGCTCGGCAATAACCAGGCGTCTATGTGCCGGCAATGTCTCGACAAATTTAATCAAGCCGGGACACCTTGCAGTAGACGGGTCGCACCGAACAGAAATGAAAGCTCGGCAATAACCTGGCGTCTATGTGCCGGCAACGTCTCGACAAATTTAATGAAGCCGGGACACCTTGCAGTAGACGGGTCGCACCGAACAGAAATGAAAGCTCGGCAATAACCAGGCGGCTATGTGCCGGCAACGTCTCGACAAATTTAATCAAGCCGGGACACCTTGCAGTAGACGGGTCGCACCGAACAGAAATGAAAGCTCGGCAATAACTACGCGGCTATGTGCTGGCAACGTCTCGACAAATTTCCACCAAACTTGGATTAATGAATTAATGAATTCTTTTATTAAAAATATCTAAATTTATGTAAAAATCATGTAAGCCGTAACATTATAGTTATTTAAAAGTTCTATTTGACTAAGCCATAATGTTGCCTGAAAACATATAACAAAAAGTACGACTACAGTATTGACAGAAATGAGGAAGAGGAGTCTCGGCTAAATGGTTGTTTACAAAATCTTTTGATGTTTACTATGCAGGAAACGAAGAGATTTAATATCAAACACCTAATGATATCCTTAAGCAGTTCGGGTTATATAATTAACTTCTTCATGTCCAGCTTATTTAATTTTATAAAAGATACCACGTATTTATTGCCACTGTGTTTCTTAAACGTACTAAATAAATCTAGAATAAAACAATTACATCCTATATTTAATGATTATATAAATATGGATAACTAATCCCAGAATATATTGCTAATCGCTCATCTCAAGAACAGCTGGACCAATTTGCAAATATCTGAGGAAAGTTTATATCAACATAACATGTTCAAAATTTACCTAAAATATTTTATAATTTTGGAAAATATTTATAACGTTCATGATACGTAATTAAAAATGTATCTAAATTTAAAAACGATGAATATTTTATACTGCAGTTGAAACAATGTTTAACATTTCAAATGTATACAAGTGTAAAACATGTCGCGCTGCCTCGGCAATTCCCAAACGATTACAGGTAAAGCAATAAAACGTGGTTAATCATTAAGGAATAAAAAAAGTCTTAAATGTGAGCATAGGTCAATTAATATATTTAATTAATTGTCTTTGTTAGTAAGAGTGCAATGCCACAGATCTGAACTGATAGGTTTTCACTCTTTAAAAAATTTCACTGGTTTAAATTTTTAAACATTTACAATGTGAATCTTGCTGTTGATGGTTTATTATTATTGCCTTGGCTTAATCTGTAAAACTTTAACTTATTCAATGAATAATGGCTTAAGAAAAAGTTTTTAAGGTGGTTAGTGACTCTTCAGATCCAATAGATACTCTTATTTTTAGTTGTGCTTTGGTTCTAGTTGATGTACATCTTACACTACATCTTAAAACTATATATATATCCATCCTCATGTAAAAGTTTTTGCCGAGCTATTTATAGACCGTCCTCCATTGGATATCAAGAGTCACTAACTGCTCTCATTTAAGATCTCTTTATAACTTCTTCCTTGCTATCTCCCTGATATGAAAAAAGTGTTATTTAGTTCCAAAAGTAATATTATAAGTACAATAATGACGTACCAAGTTGTGTAATACGTTACCTGTAATCGTTTGGCAGTTTCTTTTTACCCTGTACAAAAATGTGAGTATACAGTTCTTGACAAATAGTGGAAATAATATCATACACAAAGTTCCTAAAAATTTTCTTAAAAATTCATCTATTCATAATTTATTACATCTATACCGGATATACATTAGAATTGATAAACATATACTAAATTAGTTTATTAAGACTACATATGTATGATATTTTATTGGGGTAACAAAGTAAACCAACAAATGTATCACCAGAAGTAGACAAGATATTTATACGTTTACTTGATCAGGGCCAAAAATAAAGTATGGATACACTTTATTTATGCATTTTTTTCATTATATATATATATATATATATATAATTTCAATAAACATTGAATCACAAAAAGTACTTGCTCCGCCGGGAGCCGAACCCGGATCTCTCACTTTCCGGGTGAATGTGCTACCATTACACCACAGAGCGCTTACTTTTACCGATTCAATTATTTTGTATTTGGCCGTATCTGTCACATATGCGTTTAAATAAGCAAACTAACATATGATCGGAAAACCTAATACTTGTCAAACTACTTTTATTTACGTTAAATTGTATAATTCTATTTATATATTTTGTTCGTTAGAAAGGGTGATTTTTTTATTGGTGCGGTTTTTAAAACTAAATAAAAAAATTAAAAACAACCTGCATTAACATAAAAATGTATTTATTTGAACTACAGTGTCATGACATTAACGTTTAAAATGATTTCTGGCATATGGGCTCCATTTCGTTCGCGTAGAAAGCCCAATCGAGAAGTTCAATTTTCGAATACTCTTTCCAGCAGCTGTGGTTGAATTCCGCCAATAACTCAACGAATGTTACCTTCCAAGTCATTTAAAGTGGCTTGTCAGCGTATACTTGAGACTTAACATATCCCCACAGAAAGTAGTATGTTGGCGTGATATCACACGACCGTGGGGGCCAGTTGACACTACCTCTAAATGAGATGATACGTTCACCAAATGTTTCTACCAAGAGGCCAATTGTGTCGTTTGCCGTGTGGCACGTCGCGCCGTCTTGTTGGAACCAGACATTTTCTAAATCCACTTTAAGTTCGTTTAGCTGAGGAAAGAAAAAGTCCCGTAACATTGCCCGATAGCGTTGACCATTTACCGTAACAGTCTGGCCAGCATTGTCTTTAAAAAAATAAGGGCCAATAACACCACCTGCCCAAATGGCGCACCAAACGGTAAGTTTTTGTGGATGAAGGGGCATACCAACAAATTCTTTTGGGTTTTCATCACTCCAAATCCGACAATTCTGTTTGTTGACAAAGCCGCATAACCAGAAATGAGCCTCATCGCTGAAAAAAATCTTGCCTGCGAAAGCTGGGTCACGTGTTATCTTATGTTGAGCCCATTCAACGAAATCAAGACGCTTGCGATAGTCTAATCGTTTCAGTTCTTGCACCAACTGAATCTTGTATTGATATAGGCGTAGATCCTTCCTTAAAATATTCCATAGAGTTGAGTAGCAGATCGCTAATTGCTGCGCACGATGACGAATCGACACACTTGGATCCTCTTCAACACTATGAGCAACAGCATCAACAGCCTCTTCGGTCCTTACCGTGCGGCGTCTCTGCCGATGCTTGTCAACAAGAGTGTGGGTATTACGAAAACTATTAACCAAAGCTCGAATACCTGACTCTGATGGACGATTATGAGGTCCGTAAATCGGACAAAGAGCTCGGTAAGTTGCCCGAACTGAACTGCGGTTTTCAAAACGAATTTGCACTATTCGCAAACGCTCTTCTTTTGTAAGTCTGTTCATTGTTACTATACAATAATACGCACTAGACAATACAAATATCGAAATGACATAATATAATAAACAAAGATCAGCTGTTTTATTCAAATTTAATTGTTGTGTTTAATAGTGGTGCCAACTTAAAAACCACACCAATAAAAAAATCACCCTTTATATACTATGAACAAGCAACAAAATTACAAAAATGAAAGTATCGCTCATTCATAAGTAAGGAGATTATACTATATCTATGTATTTCGTTCGTCAAATATACTATGAACATGCAACTAAGTTATAGCACTGAAAGTATCGCTCAGTTCTAAGTATAAAGATATGCTCTATTTATATATTTATTTCGTTATATATACTATGAACAAGCAACTTAATTATAAAACTGAAAGTATCGCTCATTCATAAGTAAGGAGATTATACTATATCTATGTATTTCGTTCGTCAAATATACTATGAACATGCAACTAAGTTATAGCACTGAAAGTATCGCTCAGTTCTAAGTATAAAGATATACTCTATTTATATATTTTGTTCGTTATATATACTATGAACAAGCAACTTAATTATAAAACTGAAAGTATCGCTCAGTCATAAGTAAGGAGATATGCTTTACATATGTATTTTGTTCGTTATATATACTATGAACATGCAACTAAGTTATAGCACTGAAAGTATTGCTCAGTTCTAAGTATGAATATATACTCTATTTATATATTTTTTTCGTTATATATACTATGAACAAGCAACTTAATTATAAAACTGAAAGTATCGCTCAGTCATAATTAAGGAGATATGCTCTACATATGTATTTTGTTCGTTATATATACTATGAACATGCAACTAAGTTATAGCACTGAAAGTATCGCTCAGTTCTAAGTATAAAGATATACTCTATTTATATATTTTGTTCGTTATATATACTATGAACAAGCAACTTAATTATAAAACTGAAAGTATCGCTCAGTCATAAGTAAGGAGATATGCTCTACATATGTATTTTGTTCGTTATATATACTATGAACATGCAACTAAGTTATAGCACTGAAAGTATTGCTCAGTTCTAAGTATGAATATATACTCTATTTATATATTTTATTCGTTATATATACTATTTACAAGCACCTAATTTATAGCAATAAAAGTATCCCTCAGTCATAAGTAAGGAGATATGCTCTATTTATATATTTTGTTCGTTATATATGCTATGACAAGCAACTAAATTATAGATCCAAAATTATCGCTCAGTCATAAGTAAGGAGATATGCTCTATTTATATATTTTGTTTGTTATATATACTATTTACAAGCAACTACGTTATATAACTGAAAGTATCGCTCAGTCATAAGTAAGGAGATATGCTCTATTTATATATTTTGTTCGTTATATATACAATTTACAAGCAACTACGTTATATAACTGAAAGTATCGCTCAGTCATAAGTAAGGAGATATGCTCTATTTACATATTTTGTTCGTTACATAAACTATTTAAAAGCAACTACGTTATATAACTGAAAGTATCCCTCAGTCATAAGTAAGGAGATATGCTTTATTTATATATTTTGTTCGTTATATATACTATGCAAGCAACTAAATTATAGATCCAAAATTATCGCTCAGTCATAAGTATGGAGGTATACTCTATTTATATATTTTGTTCGTTATATATATTATTTACAAGCAACTACGTTATATAACTGAAAGTATCGCCCAGTCATAAGTATGGAGATATACACTATTTATATATTTTGTTCGTTATATATACTATTACCAAGCAACTACGTTATATAACTGAAAGTATCGCTCAGTCATAAGTATAGAGATATGCTATATTTATATATTTTGTTCGTTATATATACTATGAACAAGCAACTAAGTTATAGAACTGAAAGTATCGCTCAGTCTTAAGTATAGAGATATACTCTATTTACATATTTTGTTCGTTATATATACTATTACCAAGCAACTACGTTATGTAACTGAAAGTATTGCTCAGTTATAGGTATGAGATATGCTCTATCTATATATTTTGTTCATTATATATACTATGAACAAGCAACTAAGTTATAGCACTGAAATTATCGGTCAGTCATAAGTAAGGAGATATGCTCCATTTACATATTTTGTTCGTTATATATACTATGAACAAGCAATAATTTTTGGTACTGAAAGTATCACTCAGTCATAAGTATGAGATATGCTCTATTTATATATTTTCTTCGTTATATATACTATTAACAAGCAACTAAATTATAGCACTAAAAGTATGCCTCAGTCATAAGTAAGGATATATACTCTATTTATATGTTTTGTTCGTTATATATCCTATGATCAAGCAACTAACTAATAGCACTAAAAGTATCGCTCAGTCATAAGTAAGGATATATGCTCTATTTACATAATTTGTTCGTTATATACTATGAACAAGCAACTAAGCTATACAACACTAAAAGTATCGCTTTGTCATAAGTAAGGAGATATGCTCTATTTATACATTTTGTTCGTTATAAATACTATGAACAAGCAACTAAATTATAGAACTGAAAGTATCGCTTAGTCCTAAGTATAGATACCTTTGTTTATTTTATTCATTATATTAACTACATCACTGACAGTATCTTAGCCCGGAAGTAGATTAAAAGTGCTGGAATATGTAACTGTTAACCGTATTAGGCTTCCAGCCCTGGAATTTCATTATTCCTTTCTGAAATCGGTAATTTTTTTGCCGTAGAAAGGATATAATATTTTAGTACTCATATCCTTTTAAATGTTTTATGGTTATAACAAGGAAAATATTATACATCTGATAATACATTTCATAACATAAACGGATAATTAGGTTAAAAACCATTTTATCCTGTGGACTTACTTTTAACACATCGGTGAAAATACTATTCAAGCTGCATTTCGGATTTCACGTATCCCAGGCATGCATTCATAAAATTCTTTGAAATGTAGAGGTTTAAGTTTACTTGTAATATGATTGCAAGGTAACCCGATTTAATCAACTTTATTGAATGGAGAAGGTTGGAACAGTTTCTACATCAGTGAATTTCTAAGGTCGCTTTCTAAGAAAATACCCCTAGCTCACAATACTTTGCCAAACGAACCGTGCACATAGTCTGCAACAGCATTATTGAGATGGTCTTAACGATGGCGTAACATTTATTTCGTTTACTATTATGAGAATTGACCAAGTATAATTCTTCAAGATATTCACGTCCTATACAGTTTTTATTACTATTTCTGTACAGTTACCTTTGAGAAGCTCTATCATGTTATTTGCACTCTTTAAACGTTTTAAATAAATAACCTAATTATTTAGATAAAAAAATTTTGCCTGTAAAAATCTATTTCTCTACATTTTGATAGATTATGGCAAGAGGTTTTGTAGTCCAACTTAAAACAAAGTCTTGTGGCTAAGTCTGACAATAGCACTGATGCTCATTTAAAATTCTCCACAGTAAAATTATACAGTGGTTAGACTTAACAATATGTGTGGCAAGGTAAATAATAAATTTGCCTAAGAAACTATACATAAACAGTTTGTCATAAAGTTCGACGGTTTAACGTTGTTACAACCATCAAATATTTTAATCATATCCTTAACATAGTTAATTGTTGGCACTTTATACGAATCTCTTAAGGTGTTAGAACTTGAAAATATGGAAAACGTTCTGTTATAATTTAGATTTTTGTTATTGTTATGGGGTCGTATACAATAACCCTTACTCAGCTAAAAGTTGTACAGTACACACTTAACAAGAGACAAGACCAATTAATAGATTGAGAATCGTGTAATGATAGTCTGCAGGACAATAATACACGACATATATCCTAAGTTATAAAGACGCTTTATTGACAAAGACTTCGTAATCTAATGGATAATGAATAGCGTATGTTGCATTTAACTCGGTAGAGGTTCCAGAGTTGTTGTCACAGATGAATATAACTAGATTGAGTGTGATACTGTATCGTGAAAGTGTACTCGTATGTGGGTGAGTTAAGAGTTTAGCTTTGAACTTTTAGTTTTTTGAATTCTCTCGTTTTGAAAACTAATGCGGGGCTGATGATCTGTATACCACAGATGTTGTCACAATAAACAGACAATAACTTGTGAAGACATTTATAGAGTGGCATTAAAGTTATATACTCCGGCAACATGTGGAGACCAATTGATGTACTTTATTTGTTTTAAATAATATTTTCTCATTTTCTACTGTGCCAGCACTACTTACGTATTTTATAATTTAATAACGAATAATACATTGTGCAAATAGAAATATTTCTTAAGATTTATAAATAGCTCTCCAGATTCCAAAGATGCATGCAGAATGTCAAATATATTAATCTTTCATATGTAATACGGTACAGAACAGGAACATTTCTAGACAGTTGCAGCTATTTGTTGAACTGTATTTATGGATTATATCGTAAATATCAATACCTTTCATTTGTTTACATGATAAAATTAAACCAACAGTTCAATAACTACTCAACCATTAGTGAATTGTTGTAAACATTAACATTAAAATATAGTAATAGGAATAATTGATTGGGAAATGTAGTACAAATATCTTTGTCTTTCAATTAGCAAATAAAATGTATTACACAATTGATTCAAACATTCTTAATATATATATAATTAAATCCAAAACTAAAATGTAAATTAAATAGCTTTACATAAATCCATAAATTCTTAGTAAACAAATATTTCATTAACAGCAAATATTCCATTTAAAAATAGTCATCATTATTGTAAAATTACCATTTATATGTATATTTTATTAAAATAAATTGCAGTGATAGATTATATAAAAGTGATAACAAGACGTCAGTAATACATTTTCATTCCAATCGTATTAAAAAAATCATATTGAGTACAATTGGACCGTAACATACAGTTAAAAAGATCATACATATATTTTATTGATTCTAAATTTCTAGTTACTGCACTGTAAATAAAACTCATATTAAAATATTATGATATTTATGTGAGGATTCATCCTAATTTTATGAATAATACATTACACGGTGTCGGTAATTTCAGAGAATTCCTTCTTCCAAGTGCTAATATTCGAATTATATTTTAAATTTCATGAATAAATAATGAAATCCTGTAAAATTCTACACAGATGGAATAAAACAAATTATCTTTTAAGAACAAAAATCTTCAGTCGTTAAATTAACCGTGGTAGACATTAATAGTATCTTATATCGAATCATTTGAAAACTCTCCTGCCCTCCGATGGTCAAAGTAGGCTATAATGTAAATAGTTCCAAAATGCAAATTTAATGATAAGCTCGCTGCAATAATACCTAGGTTATATTATGGGGACTTTGAAAGCCCACGGAAACGGCTCTTGGCTAATATGTGTGGAATTACTGGAATTATTAATCTACATAAGCGGAATGGGTATTCTCGTAAAAACTGATGTTCTCGTAAACACTAGAATGAAATATAATGAAAATTAGTGTATTTTAATAAGAAAAAATAAGATTTAGATTCAAGCAATTTGTTACGATCACTTATTAATGATTTTACTGCTAACTTTCAAATAACATTCTGATTTATTACAGAAGGAACTATGATAGTAATGCAGTCTCAATTATAGAAATTATTTATTTACCAGGAAAGTGACACTATGTTTGTAAAGCAAAAAGTTATTTTTACAGCGCTCTGTTTTACTACTTAACTAAAAGTACCATAAAAAGTGTGTATCCCTTTATTAGATGATTGCAGTTGCTGAACATGTTACATAGTAAGAAAGTATTAGTAAGGTTATTCCTTTCTGAAATAGGATCTTAACAGTGTAATATTCAAAAAGGGTGTGGTTAGACTCTTTGTCTTCTGGGTATGTTTTCTGCCTCACAAAACGAAGCGATGTCGGCGAAAAGGAAGCCACTATGTCCCTGTCTACAATTTTTAATTAGGCTATATTTTTAGTTTTAGATTAGGTTATTATAAATATTATTCTAGTAATAATAAAGTTGAAGATAATCTTTACGAGTGCTCATGTGATTTGAAATCTTGAGGAATTTTTGGTACAGACATCGAAAAAGTTTGACGATCTGGAACGTGACCTGATGGCGGAAATTACTGAACGAAAATGCTCATGGCCATCAGTGTGCGCTGCGGGTACGCCTTCGCTTCACTTGTGGCGAAATAGGGAAAATATTTCACTAGATAATATCTAAATTCAAGCTCAGATCACGTGACCACTCATAAATGTTTTATATTTGTAATACGTACGTATGTATTCACCTATTCATATACCGGGTATCCCACGAAGAGGTTTAAAAGTTAGATTTTTTACTTTCCCATTTATGCGCCCAACATTTTCAAACTCTACACAATTCATTAAATCAGTTTTAAAATTTTATGTGAAAATTTCAGCTCTCTAGTTACTCTTCAGACAAAATTGTGGATTTTTGAAAAATTATACTTTAAAAAGAGTAAAAAAACAGTATTTTTGGTTTTGTAAAATTATTTATTGCCACATTCTACAGAAATAAAGAATTTCAATCAGAAAACCAGAACATAAATTATTAAAAACATACAATTACAGTCCACAGTTATTAAAAAAAATTATCTCAACTATCCATCCATAGCGGCACACTGATAACAGAGCTTATAAATTGAATCGTAAGCTCTTTCAAAGAAATTACGTGGTTTCCGGAGAAGATCCTCTTCAATAGATTGTTTTAATTCATCATCATTATTGAAGCTACGAGTATAAACTTGCTCGTTTAAGTAACTCCATAGAAAGAAATCACACACAGTTAAACCTGGGGATCGGGGTGGGTGGCCAATCTATAAAATTACTATCACGACCAATTCAAAGGCCTTGAAGGTTGCCATTTAGTGATCACTTGACAGGAGTTGCGAAATGAGGAGTAGCATTATCTTCGTGGAAGATTGCTTGATCTATTTCTGGAACTGTAAAATGAGGGAAGACGTGTTCATTTAAAACCTGTTCATACCTATTCCCAGTCATTGTATTGTCTGAAATGTCGTAAGATAGCACCCCATTACAACTGTCAATTCCTTGTGATTTGAGTAGAGTCTGTTGAAGAATGTGTGGATTACAGAGGTTTTATTAATTACAATTATACCTATTTTCAGCACCACTACGGTAGAAAGAGGACTCGTCTGAAAAAAAAACTGTTGAGTATGCAAATTAGGATCTAGCTCATGAAACTCAATAATAGCTAAACAAAATTCAATTCTCCTGTAGGATAGATCCTAATCATCTTCATCAAAATTATGGACTAGGTGACTTTTGTAAAATATAATTTTGTGATTCTTTATTATTCTCTGTATTGAAGACTTTGGAACACCAGTCTCAAGTTCAATCTTCCTTCGTGAATTCGGTTTACCTGGAGAGCGGAGCACTGATGCGCATACTAGTACTTCTCATTCCTCATAGAGTTCTTTTGTAAGTACTTGAGTATCATAAAAATGTAATAGAGGGAATTCAGCTAGGTTTTCAAAGCACAAGCAATATTTTTCAATCAAACAGCTGTTCTTTAAAACTGCAATGCATTAATCAAATGAGGTAATTGAAGAAAATATTTTTTATGGGAAGCAAATAGTAAAATGTTCAATATACGATATTGATTCTACAATTGTTAGGGAGATTTATTTTTTAAATTATATGTTTAAAACTTACTTTATTAATTGTTTAGAGTTTGAAAATGCTCGGTGCAATAATGGGTAAGTAATATCAAATCAAACTTTTAAACCTCTTTGTGGGACATCCGGTATAATGCCCAACAACAAATAATAGATTGGCACAGCATATTCTCTTTCTCACAGACAACAACAACATGCAATATACATAGTACGTCAAATAAAGTCTGTAAAGCTCTGTATACTTAAAGATTTTATAATTTAAATAAAAATATATATTTACGTCAATTTGTCAACGTTTAGCTGATAGTATCTAAAGCTGTTTACAACAACATGCAATATACACAGTACGTCAAATAAAGTCTGTAAAGCTCTGTATACTTAAAGATTTTATAATTTAAATAAAAATATATATTTACGTCAATTTGTCAACGTTTAGCTGATAGTATCTACAGCTGTTTACAACAACATGTAATATACACAGTACGTCAAATAAAGTCTGTAAAGCTCTGTATACTTAAAGATTTTATAATTTAAATAAAAATATATATTTACGTCAATTTGTCAACGTTTAGCTGATAGTATCTACAGCTGTTTACAACAACATGTAATATACACAGTACGTCAAATAAAGTCTGTAAAGCTCTGTATACTTAAAGATTTTATAATTTAAATAAAAATATATATTTACGTCAATTTGTCAACGTTTAGCTGATAGTATCTACAGCTGTTTACAACAACATGCAATATACACAGTACGTCAAATAAAGTCTGTAAAGCTCTGTATACTTAAAGATTTTATAATTTAAATAAAAATATATATTTACGTCAATTTGTCAACGTTTAGCTGATAGTATCTACAGCTGTTTACAACAACATGTAATATACACAGTACGTCAAATAAAGTCTGTAAAGCTCTGTATACTTAAAGATTTTATAATTTAAATAAAAATATATATTTACGTCAATTTGTCAACGTTTAGCTGATAGTATCTACAGCTGTTTACAACAACATGTAATATACACAGTACGTCAAATAAAGTCTGTAAAGCTCTGTATACTTAAAGATTTTATAATTTAAATAAAAATATATATTTACGTCAATTTGTCAACGTTTAGCTGATAGTATCTACAGCTGTTTACAACAACATGTAATATACACAGTACGTCAAATAAAGTCTGTAAAGCTCTGTATACTTAAAGATTTTATAATTTAAATAAAAATATATATTTACGTCAATTTGTCAACGTTTAGCTGATAGTATCTACAGCTGTTTACAACAACATGTAATATACACAGTACGTCAAATAAAGTCTGTAAAGCTCTGTATACTTAAAGATTTTATAATTTAAATAAAAATATATATTTACGTCAATTTGTCAACGTTTAGCTGATAGTATCTACAGCTGTTTACAACAACATGTAATATACACAGTACGTCAAATAAAGTCTGTAAAGCTCTGTATACTTAAAGATTTTATAATTTAAATAAAAATATATATTTACGTCAATTTGTCAACGTTTAGCTGATAGTATCTACAGCTGTTTACAACAACATGTAATATACACAGTACGTCAAATAAAGTCTGTAAAGCTCTGTATACTTAAAGATTTTATAATTTAAATAAAAATATATATTTACGTCAATTTGTCAACGTTTAGCTGATAGTATCTACAGCTGTTTACAACAACATGTAATATACACAGTACGTCAAATAAAGTCTGTAAAGCTCTGTATACTTAAAGATTTTATAATTTAAATAAAAATATATATTTACGTCAATTTGTCAACGTTTAGCTGATAGTATCTACAGCTGTTTACAACAACATGTAATATACACAGTACGTCAAATAAAGTCTGTAAAGCTCTGTATACTTAAAGATTTTATAATTTAAATAAAAATATATATTTACGTCAATTTGTCAACGTTTAGCTGATAGTATCTACAGCTGTTTACAACAACATGTAATATACACAGTACGTCAAATAAAGTCTGTAAAGCTCTGTATACTTAAAGATTTTATAATTTAAATAAAAATATATATTTACGTCAATTTGTCAACGTTTAGCTGATAGTATCTACAGCTGTTTACAACAACATGTAATATACACAGTACGTCAAATAAAGTCTGTAAAGCTCTGTATACTTAAAGATTTTATAATTTAAATAAAAATATATATTTACGTCAATTTGTCAACGTTTAGCTGATAGTATCTACAGCTGTTTACAACAACATGTAATATACACAGTACGTCAAATAAAGTCTGTAAAGCTCTGTATACTTAAAGATTTTATAATTTAAATAAAAATATATATTTACGTCAATTTGTCAACGTTTAGCTGATAGTATCTACAGCTGTTTACAACAACATGTAATATACACAGTACGTCAAATAAAGTCTGTAAAGCTCTGTATACTTAAAGATTTTATAATTTAAATAAAAATATATATTTACGTCAATTTGTCAACGTTTAGCTGATAGTATCTACAGCTGTTTACAACAACATGTAATATACACAGTACGTCAAATAAAGTCTGTAAAGCTCTGTATACTTAAAGATTTTATAATTTAAATAAAAATATATATTTACGTCAATTTGTCAACGTTTAGCTGATAGTATCTACAGCTGTTTACAACAACATGTAATATACACAGTACGTCAAATAAAGTCTGTAAAGCTCTGTATACTTAAAGATTTTATAATTTAAATAAAAATATATATTTACGTCAATTTGTCAACGTTTAGCTGATAGTATCTACAGCTGTTTACAACAACATGTAATATACACAGTACGTCAAATAAAGTCTGTAAAGCTCTGTATACTTAAAGATTTTATAATTTAAATAAAAATATATATTTACGTCAATTTGTCAACGTTTAGCTGATAGTATCTACAGCTGTTTACAACAACATGTAATATACACAGTACGTCAAATAAAGTCTGTAAAGCTCTGTATACTTAAAGATTTTATAATTTAAATAAAAATATATATTTACGTCAATTTGTCAACGTTTAGCTGATAGTATCTACAGCTGTTTACAACAACATGTAATATACACAGTACGTCAAATAAAGTCTGTAAAGCTCTGTATACTTAAAGATTTTATAATTTAAATAAAAATATATATTTACGTCAATTTGTCAACGTTTAGCTGATAGTATCTACAGCTGTTTACAACAACATGTAATATACACAGTACGTCAAATAAAGTCTGTAAAGCTCTGTATACTACGTCAATTTGTCAACGTTTAGCTGATAGTATCTACAGCTGTTTACAACAACATGTAATATACACAGTACGTCAAATAAAGCTCTGTATACTTAAAGATTTTATAATTTAAATAAAAATATATATTTACGTCAATTTGTCAACGTTTAGCTGATAGTATCTACAGCTGTTTACAACAACATGTAATATACACAGTACGTCAAATAAAGTCTGTAAAGCTCTGTATACTTAAAGATTTTATAATTTAAATAAAAATATATATTTACGTCAATTTGTCAACATTTAGCTGATAGTATCTACAGCTGTTTACAACAACATGTAATATACACAGTACGTCAAATAAAGTCTGTAAAGCTCTGTATACTTAAAGATTTTATAATTTAAATAAAAATATATATTTACGTCAATTTGTCAACGTTTAGCTGATAGTATCTACAGCTGTTTACAACAACATGTAATATACACAGTACGTCAAATAAAGTCTGTAAAGCTCTGTATACTTAAAGATTTTATAATTTAAATAAAAATATATATTTACGTCAATTTGTCAACATTTAGCTGATAGTATCTACAGCTGTTTACAACAACATGTAATATACACAGTACGTCAAATAAAGTCTGTAAAGCTCTGTATACTTAAAGATTTTATAATTTAAATAAAAATATATATTTACGTCATTTTGTCAACGTTTAGCTGATAGTATCTACAGCTGTTTACAACAACATGTAATATACACAGTACGTCAAATAAAGTCTGTAAAGCTCTGTATACTTAAAGATTTTATAAGTTAAATAAAAATATATATTTACGTCAATTTGTCAACATTTAGCTGATAGTATCTACAGCTGTTTACAACAACATGTAATATACACAGTACGTCAAATAAAGTCTGTAAAGCTCTGTATACTTAAAGATTTTATAATTTAAATAAAAATATATATTTACGTCAATTTGTCAACGTTTAGCTGACAGTATCTACAGCTGTTTACAACAACATCTAATATACACAGTACGTCAAATAAAGTCTGTAAAGCTCTGTATACTTAAAGATTTTATAATTTAAATAAAAATATATATTTACGTCAATTTGTCAACGTTTAGCTGATAGTATCTACAGCTGTTTACAACAACATGTAATATACACAGTACGTCAAATAAAGTCTGTAAAGCTCTGTATACTTAAAGATTTTATAATTTAAATAAAAATATATATTTACGTCAATTTGTCAACGTTTAGCTGATAGTATCTACAGCTGTTTACAACATCATGTAATATACACAGTACGTCAAATAAAGTCTGTAAAGCTCTGTATACTTAAAGATTTTATAATTTAAATAAAAATATATATTTACGTCAATTTGTCAACATTTAGCTGATAGTATCTACAGCTGTTTAGTTTCAGTTTGGATTAGTGAAAATAAATATTACAACATATTCAGGTATCCAAGATATTCTGAGTAAATTTTCCAATTTTGTCATCATATAAACCATCCTCGGATTTAAATAATTATTGAACAAAAAATTTTATCCGTTATGGTCCAGCCGTTCTTGATATTAGCACCAATCATCATATTTTGCAATACATTATTATTTGTAAAATTTTACTTCCCTGTTTAGTTAATATAGTCTTTAAATTTTTCTCAAACCCGACGACCGAATCACACAGGATTGCACACTCGTAGATATTCCCTACGCTCTTCCTATTTCGCCTCCAGCTTCTATTTAACACTAAGTAAAATTGTCTTCTCCTAGTAGCGTTTGCAGTGACTAATCAATATTATTATTCTACTCAATGATCTGAGAGGCTGCTTGAGCTTTTTAAACCTTACAGTAGCTATTTTATTAAGTTGACCAAACCGGTATTGTATACTGCACATCAGTATAGTGGTATTCCATTTCCGTGACCACACTTGCTAATAGATCTGCTCCTATTATTCAAATAAGATCGCTCTAATGCATCACGAGATTTTTGTTCCAGTGAAAGATTGAAAATATAACGTTAAAAGAGAGGCTTTTTTTATTGGGAACCATTTATATTCGTAGCTCATAAAAGTTAATAGTCATTGATTAAGAGCTACAAATACGTTCTTCATTTCCATACGTTGTGCAGAGCAACGTTAAGGTAATTGTTAAATATTGCACCAAGGACAGGTTTAAACTTTCAATAAATTGACATACTTACAGTAATTCAAACAAAATTGTCACACTTATATTTCTGTTCGTAGAAGTAATATAAATTGTGCATATAATAATACATTTTTTACGAGTTATTTATTTCCCAGGTTATTTATTCTTCATACGAAGAAAAAATGTATATTAATAATGGTGCGTGTTGTTTTGGATATTGCATTATGAGCATCAATAAGTTTACGATTTATCCATAAAACCTATATTCTACAATAATACATTACTCACCTAATCAATACAATACTCCTGCAATATTCAGCTTTATAATGAATGCATAGTAAATTGGGCGTAACTTATTAAACAATTTTAGTGTATTACATAATATTGAGATAAAGATTTTTTATAAACTTACATGCGACAAATTGCAGTATCATTAATACATTCCGATAATACGATAACATGAACTTAACTTTGCACCATAAGATTGTGATGTAGGAAAAACATGTTTTATCCTAAAAACTATAGTATGTAATACCATTACTATGGTATGAGTACCATGAAACCACAATAACAATTGGACATAAAGTAGCTGTTGTGTTAACTTGACTGGATATAACCGGATATAACTATGTCTAGCAGGACTGCAATGCGTACACTCTTATGCTCCTGAGATAGCTGTTGTGTTAACTAGAAAGGATTTAACCAGATGTATCCAGGTCCAGCAAGACTGCAAGGCGTGTACTCTTATGGTCAAGAAAGTAGCCGTTAAGTTAACTAGATTGGATTTAACCGGATGTAACTATGTACAGCGAGACTGCAGAGCGTGTACTCTTATGGTCAAGAAAGCAGCCGTTGTGTTAACTAGACTGGATATAACCGGATGTAACTAGATCCAGCAGGACTGCAATGCGTTCACTTTTATGCTCCTGAGATAGCTGTTGTGTTAACTAGAAAGGATTTAACCAGATGTATCCAGGTCCAGCAAGACTGCAAGGCGTGTACTCTTATGGTCAAGAAAGTAGCCGTTAAGTTAACTAGATTGGATTTAACCGGATGTATCCAGGTCCAGCAAGACTGCAAGGCGTGTACTCTTATGGTCAAGAAAGTAGCCGTTAAGTTAACTAGATTGGATTTAACCGGATGTAACTATGTACAGCGAGACTGCAGAGCGTGTACTCTTCTGGTCAAGAAAGTAGCCGTTAAGTTAACTAGATTGGATTTAACCGGATGTAACTGTGTACAGCGAGACTGCAGAGCGTGTACTCTTCTGGTCAAGAAAGTAGCCGTTAAGTTAACTAGATTGGATTTAACCGGATGTAACTATGTACAGCGAGACTGCAGAGCGTGTACTCTTATGGTCAAGAAAGCAGCCGTTGTTGTTACTAGACTGGATATAACCGGGTGTAACTAGATCCATCAGGACTGCAATGCGTTCACTTTTATGTTCTATAAAATAACTGTTGTAATAACTATACTGGATATAACCAGATGTAACTAGGTACAGCGAGACAGCAATGCGTACACTCTTATCGTCCAGAGAGTAGCTGATGAGTTAAAAAGACTGGGTATAACCGGATGCAACTAGAACCAACGGCACTGCAATGCGTACATTGTTATATTCAACAAAGTTGTTGTTGTCTTAACTAGACTAGATATAACCGGATGTAACCAGGTACAGCGTGATTGTAATGCGTTCACTTTTATGTTCCATAAAATGGCTGTTGTGTTAACTAGACTGGATATAACCAAATGTAACTAGGTACAGCGTGACTATAATGCGTTCACATTTATGGTCCATAAAATGGCTGTTGTGTTAACTATACTGGATATAACTAGATGTAACTAGGTACAGCGTGACACAATGCGTTTCACATTTATGTTCCATAAAATGGCTGTTGTGTTAACTATACTGGATATAACCAAATGTAACTAGGTACAGCGTGACTACAATGCGTTGACATTTATGTTCTATAAAATGGCTGTTGTGTTAACTATACTGGATATAACCAAATGTAACTAGGTACAGCGTGACTACAATGCGTTGACATTTATGTTCCATAAAATGGCTGTTGTGTTAACTATACTGGATATAACCAAATGTAACTAGGTACAGCGTGACTACAATGCGTTGACATTTATGTTCCATAAAATGGCTGTTGTGTTAACTATACTGGATATAACCAAATGTAACTAGGTACAGCGTGACTACAATGCGTTCACATTTATGATCCATAAAATGGCTGTTGTGTTAAATAGACTGGATGTAACCGGATGTAACTAGGTACAGCGTGACTACAATGCGTTCACTCTTATGTTCCATAAAATGGCTGTTGTGTTAACTATACTGGATATAACCAAATGTAACTAGGTACAGCGTGACTACAATGCGTTCACATTTATGATCCATAAAATGGCTGTTGTGTGTTAAATAGACTGGATGTAACCGGATGTAACTAGGTACAGCGTGACTACAATGCGTTCACTCTTATGTTCCATAAAGTGTCTGTTGTGTTAACTAGACTGGATGTAACCGGATGTAACTAGGTGCAGCGCCACTGCAATGCGTTCATTCTTATGTTTCACAACGTTGCTGGTGTCTTGACTGGATATAACCAGTAAATCGTTACTACAATGTCTACACTTTTATGTTTTATAAATGAGAAGTACCTACAGTAATCGTGTTAATATGTTTCATGTAATAAAGGAAAATGTTTCTTAATAAAACGAAATGTAAGTCATGTTTTAATTTAGTGCTGGAACGAAATTTAGTGCTGGAACGATTAAAATTATATATTTTAAACAATTTATTTACCGAAATGTACTGCGACTTTTTTACTTTTCTAAACATTTCTCTTATTTCTCTTATTGATATGCTAATTATATCCCGAGTGAACGTATACAAATAATAAAAAATAAATGTCATTGCCTTAATTATATTTAGTTTACTGTATTTTAGAACATAATGTATGCTTCCTTTCAATGAATTCTGCATTGCAATGGAATGATTTTTTGTTTGTTTTTTCATTTATAAAAAAAATAATTTTAACTTAACAGCGCTAACACATCTTAAAGTTAATATGTTTATTTCATTAGGTAATAAATTAATGATAGTTCGTAAAAGATTTATACGAGTATACGTATACTAAAATCTGGATATAATCAAAATATGTTTGACATTTCTTTTACAGATTTTTTAAGACGGTGAAACGGTGAAAGGATAGAAACTAGTGCTTTCTATTTTTGCGACAAGTTCAACTTTTTAATCATGGAAGGAATGTTGTTCGTATTATTTACGATCTATATATTAATTTACACAGCACAATATACTTAATAATGAAATGTGACTTTTAAATGTACAAAAACATATAAAATTACAAATTAGTTCAATTGCGTAATAATTGCTGACAAATCTTATAAATGATAAGTTTCACAAAATTGAGTGTTTTTATTATCAGTAATTTCATATTAAAATTCCAACTGAACAACTACAATAGCAGTTTACTTACGATATTTTAGTATATTACAAAACTTACAATAATATCCAGTAGATTTATCAATACATATAAAGTGAAGGATTCCATCGAGAATATTCAAGACATTTCCATCAAGGTATATTCTTGAGCATTCTATTCTTACCTGAAACTCAAATCTATTGTCGGTTGTCTGGCTGATTTGATTTTACCGAGAGTGGAGATGTTTTCTGTTGGCTTTTCTTGGTTTGCAAGCGGCAAGACTCAAAATAACAAGGTATATTCTTGAGCATTCTATTCTTACCTGAAACTCAAATCTATTGTCGGTTGTCTGGCTGATTTGATTTTACCGAGAGTGGAGACGTTTTCTGTTGGCTTTTCTTGGTTTGCAAGCGGAAAGACTCTCAAAATAACAAGGTTTTCGTTGTAATTCAATTAAGGGATTACTTGCATTAATTTCGACGCCCACTTCTATTTAAGGTATCGAAGTCCAAATTTTAGCTAAAGTGATAAATTTTTTCTATACATATTAAATTACAACTGCAGTACATTTCATTATTGATAATTTATGTATAATATTGATAAATTGATTAAAAGCTTATTTTTAATAACTGATTCCATTACGCCAACAAATTTTATGTATATTTATAAAATTTTACACAGTTAATACCATTATTAATATTATTATTTTAAATATATTTTTACCTCCTTTAACATTTTAGAAGTAAATACATACTTTGGAATATGTGTTAAGTTATTACGGTAAAGGGAATTAGTTTTGAAATTGTTCCGGAGAGCTACTCAAAGTTTTAATCTAAATTTCCGCATAGTAACCCTATAACCAAGTAATAATACTACTAAAGGCAGAAAGTAGAAAATATAAATCTCTTATTAAAACAAAACTTTGTAAATAAAAGTGTAGTCAAGTCTTTTAGCATCTTACCTTCCTGAATAAACAATAATCGTATATAAAACGCTAATATCATGCTTTATACTTATTATAACATTCTGATTTAATTTGTACTATTTCCTGTGAAAAAATTATTTTTTTTTAAGTTTAAGCACATCAAGCAAGTAAGTAATTATGTATCATTTACATGTGTTGAAATTATTAGGTATTTATATCAAACTCTGCTAATTAAATTGATATTGAAGACAAGTAGTAGGCCTACACACTAACATTTTGACTTCCCCAATGTGCAATTGATCTCACACTATTATAAAGACTTGATTGTCCTTTGGGTTTGGTTTTCGGTTAACTGATCGAGACTCCAAGCAAGTTGTAATGGATGTGATATATCACGTTCGAGGAATAGGCTGGCGGGAGAAGTCTTTGTACTTTTGTGAGAAGCCGAATTATAAGCAAATTGAAAGAAATGAATTTTTTGTCTCGGAGTTGGTGATTTTTTTGGAGGAAAAAGCAATTGCTGCCATCGAATTCTTGTTAGTTCTTTCTGCGTGGTGGATTAGGTTAATTAGGGATGGTGTAAATACGCTTAATGCTATTGCCCAGACACATGTCTGCTATAATGCTTGATCTGACTTGAGTGGCATTGTATGTCGCAAGAAATTTTAAAACACCAAAGTGAAAGAAAGCATGTTTTGTTAACGACGGTTGAGTTTTATTTTGCACTTCTTACTGGTAGAAAAATTGCATGCTTATTAAACGCTTCAATGACTATCCAGATATATTGACTAACTTTTGTGAATCTTGGTAAATAACCTGTATAAACTATAAAACATTTTCCCACGCTTTAGCGACTATTTCGAAACAGAAAGCATATTAGTGTTAGGTGCTTGTTTTGATCTCTGGCACAAATTACATGTTTTTACTTTATCTGCAATGATATCGAATGATTTTGAGCCCAATATTTTTTCATGCGAGACATCGTTTTCTTTACACCCAGATAAGCTGATGTAGGTACCTGGTGATAGTATTTAAACACGCGACAAATTAATTAAGTAGTAAAAACAACTCAAGGCTGAGACTGATTAGGTTGTTTGTGTAGCAAGATACCTTGTGTGACAGAGTTTTGTTGAGTCCTACGAGAATATTTTAGGATTTGTTACCTGCGGATCTTCACTTTCATGCTGGCCTATGTCCATAAATACTTCCGGGCTGCCAAACAATACCATAAACGAAGGTTTTTATTAGGCGTGCGTAATAATAATTAAGAGTTATGTTGGCTCGAAATTTTCAAACATACGCGAAAGACAACCTGCAACAACATTTTTAGTACCTTTAATGTGGCGAGCGGTAAATTTGAAGGAGCTAATCAGCGAAACTCAGCTTCCTATTTTCCTGCTGGGCTCGGGAGTTTAAGAGCCATTTCAATGCCTATAAGTTAATTAATAACTATTCGCAACTATTAAGCTTCAAAATATAAAACCAATACACTAAATTAAACCCTTGCTAATTATAAATCTGTAGACTTGTTTATCAAAAAGAGGATATTACTAATAGCTAAAAATAATCAGTATTACTGTTTGTAAAATATATAATTGATTCATTTCTAATTTAAAAAAAATAAATACATACTAAATGGGCATTTCCTATTGTAGAAAGCTTTAAAAAGTGTACATTTTAAATTTTAGAAATTTAATCTCACCTGTAGATAGAGCTTTTGTTCAATTATGAAAAATTCAGACCATTGGGGGATAGAAGAGATATAAAATTCAATTATAATTTACCCAGCAAGCTCTTGCTATTGTAAAAATAATAACTGTTAAATTAGCAAATTGTTCTTATTTTATATTATCAACAAGCTTTAATTTAAACATTCTAGTAATTAAGGCAGTTCTTTCTAGTCACACCGAACACTTTAACTTGGTAGCAAAACTATATTCATGCGTTATCATGTACGTATTTGAATGTTGCAACTGCTGAATCGTGTTCAGGATGAATCAGTGTAAGGCTGTCTATACTCTACTACAACTTAAAGCGTTAAGGGCGTCACAAAACTATATTTATGCGTTATCATGTTTGTATTTGAATGTTGCAACTGCTGAATCATGTTCAGGATGAATCAGTGTAAGGCTGTCTATACTCTACTACAACTTAAAGCGTTAAGGGCGTCACAAAACTATATTTATGCGTTATAATGTTTGTATTTGAATGTTACAATTGCTGAATAATGTTCAGGATGAATCATTGTAAGGCTGTCCATACTCTACTACAACTTAAAGCGTTAAGGGCGTCACAAAACTATATTCATGCGATATCATGTATGTATTTGAATGTTACAACTGCTGAATCATGTTCAGGATGAATCAGTGTAAGGCTGTCTATACTCTGCTACAACTTAAAGCGTTCAGGGCGTCACAAAATTATCGAATTTATGAATTTTATATCAATTGCTAGCTGGTCATGAAGGTAATAATCCAAATCAACCGGTATTATGTCCAGAGGGTGGACTAAGATTAGTTCCCTCTCCAGCTTCGATTAACTGATTGTAGAATGTTATAAATAATAACTTAAAAATAACAATTTGCATATTACAGTTATAATAATAACATTAATTCAATATGCAATAATCTGGTCTAACCCCCTACTGAATGAATTAAACTAACGGAAAGACAAGTTACAAAACGCTAAGCACAGGATTATTTAATTAAGACGTGTTAAGGTTATGGCACGGTGAAAAGAAAACTGCATGGCTAGCGCCACTGTTGAGTTGAAAACGATGAGATAGGAAGGAGGTAAGGTCGAACCCAGATTTCTTCAAAATTAAAAAAGATTCTGTAGATTTAAAAATCAAATTATAATTAGCAAGTATATAAGCTTTCTCTAGATATAGAATATTTACACAAATAGTAATCTTTTACACCATGAATCGCTCTACAAAAATAAAAAAAATTCTTTCAATGACATAATATATGACTACTTAACCTATCTTCATAACTTACCTGATCACAGGCGAAATTATCCTGAGTTTACTTTTAAGCCAGTGATACAGGGTGACGTGTTGAGGGCTATACGCCGTATCCGCAGCAATGCTGTGGGGTATGACGGTATTCCAATACGCCTCATTAAAAATATCCTCTTTGCTGTCCTCCCTATTATTACTTTAATCTTCAACACGTCATTAAGAAGCTGTGTTTTCCATTTTCAATGGAATTCTGCCCTTGTCCTCCCCCTCAACAAGATCTCAGCTCCAGTGTCATGCTCGGATTACAGGCCGATAAGTATTCTACCTGCACTATCTAAAGGCCTTGAGAGAATTGTGCAATGTCAAATTACTGAATATCTGACTAACTATAACATATTAAGTGACCACCAATCTGGTTTTCGCACAAACCACAGTACTGAAACTGCACTGCTAAAGGTAACCGATGACATACGACTTGCCATGGACCATAGACAGGGCACAATTCTTACTCTCTTTGATTTTTCTAAAGCTTTCGACAGCGTAAACCACAAGTTACTGTTAGCTAAATTAAGGGTAGTAGGGTTTTCTGATCATGTTCTTAATTGGCTGAGATCATATCTGTCAGAAAGAAGTCAGTGTGTCAAGGTTGCTGACATGACTTCGGACTGGGGGTGTGTTACTTGTGGGGTGCTCAGGGTTCTATCCTGGGTCCCCTACTCTTTGTACTGTATGTAAATGACATTCACAGAGTTCTCAAATACTGCAGGTATCACATGTACGCTGATGACCTACAAATATACTTGCACTTTGACGTTAACTCCATTAATGACTGCATCAACAGGATCAATGATGACATTAAAACTATTGTTTTATGGTGGGGAAACCATGGGCTTACACTAAACCATGCAAAAACCAAACCAATACTTATATGCCACACACGTTTACGGAACTTTCTGCACCCGAACACTATTGAATCCTTAATTATTGACGGAACTACTCTACCATACTACGAAACTGTGAAAAATCTTGGTTTGACATTTAACTCGAATTTGACTTGGACGGAAGCGGTGAGGGATATATGTAAAAAAGTCTTCGCATCTGTCCACTCACTGAAACGCTTACAAATATTTCTACCTGGACGGATCAAACTACTGTTGACAAAATCACTAGTACTTCCACAATTCAATTACTGCAACTCTGTGATGAATGACATGACGGTAGCACTTAGTGAGAAGCTGCAAAGGACTGAAAACTACTGTTTACGTTACGTTTATGATGTGAGACGAGACCAACACAGTACACCGTACTATATTCAGGGAAATATTTTGAAATTAAAAGAACAACGATCAATCAAAATACTAAATTTAGTTCATTCAATTTTACAATCTGGATTTTCAAACTATTTCCAATTTATATCTCATGATAGTGTAAGAAGCACTCGCTCTGGTTCTCATACATTAAGAATGCCCCAAAACAGGACTGTAGTATTTGATAGATCTTTTCAAGTGATGGGTTGTCTTCTGTGGAACTCCCTCCCCCCAGAAATCACTTCCATTGAGAGAGATCGGCGGTTTGTGGCGGCACTGAGACGTTTGTACCATGAACGGTTGTCGGGGCGGGTCCGTCCTAGGGGTCTGTGGGTGTGGTGCTGGCATTGTGTGCGAGGTGTGTGAGTGAAACAAAACTGCATATACATTATTTATTTCAAAAATATTCTTATTATATATTTATAAATTACTAGCTGTTTTCCGCGGCTTCGCACGCTTTTCTTAAACTTTGCCCGTGTAAGCACTACTGGTTCAAGTGAATTATATTTCCAACTCCGATGTAGAGTTTGCCTTGTTGCCACGATCAAGAAAATCTCTCAAAAGTGTATGTTTATAACCGCTGTAAACGTACATGTACTTTATTACAAAGCGGTCTAACACTCAAGCTTTAAGTTCAATCAGAAATTGATTTTAAAGATAAATATACATAATAAATTAGCGCCTTCAAATAGTGTTTGGCTATTTAGTATACGTAATTGTTTTGTAATTGCAGTTTTTTACGTGCAGACGCTTTAAAACTTGTATCTTTTGCAGTGCCGCCTGGTGGTGAGTTAGATCAATGGCCATAATATATAAACCTTCTCCGTGGAAAACTACATATACATACAAATTTTCATAATGATCGGACAAATAGTTTACGATACTATAAAGGACAAACACACAAACATTCATTTATATATATATAGATTGTTATTAGGTATTAATTATAGTTATTTGTTCTTATTAAAAATGGAAGTTGTAATATTATTTTGTGTTATGACTGTATAATTATATTTTAATTTAGAAGTATCATATTTATAATTTTTTAGTGTTTAGATTAATGTTTAATTTAATGTATTTAGTAAGGTAGATTAGTGTATATTAATTTGGTTAATATTTGTTAATAATTAGACAGGTTAAGTGTAAGAAGGGGCAATGAGGCCCTAACTTTGCCTGTTTAAATAAACGAATTTTAATTTCATTTCATTATATGGACTTACGTGCCATATTGTTTTCATTTGAATTATTAAGAAATAAACTTATATTTAGCATCAGTCTAGACATTAAATACAAGAACTGTGTATGCAATAATTCAGCAGGAGCTTTACGATTATACTCCTTTGTCAACACACACACACACACACACACACACACACACACACACACACACACACACACACACACACACACACACACACACACACACACACACACAAACACACACGAATGATATATATATATATGAATGATGTGTGTGTGTGTGTGTGTGTGTGTGTGTCTTCCGATCATATGTTGGTTTGGTTATTTAAACGCATGTGTGACAGATACGGGCAAATACAATATAATTGAATCTAAAAAGTGAGGGCTCTGTTGTGTAATGGTAGCACATTCACCCGGCAAGTGAGAGATCCGGGTTCGAGTCCCGGCGGACCAAGTACTTTTTGCGATTTAGTGTTTATTGAAATTAAATAAGGCTATTACTTTTAATTTTAAATTGTATGTATATTATTATGATATATATACATTTGAGATATTACATTGTCAGGTTATAATATAATATTCTTAAGGCAGATTAAAATAGGTGATTTTGATTTAATATATACGCAAATATGAAAATTTGCTTAATGAAGGTTATAGATTTCACAGAACCATTTAGCTGTACCTTTATTTAAAGTTTTAAATTTGAGGTGGTATAATATTTACCTGGGGTTGGGAGAGAAAAATTCAAGAAAAGTATACTTTATCACCTCTAAGCTACGCGATTGGTCCATTAGTTGACACTGGAACTCGTCTCACCCATCGCGATCGGTTAAAAGCGCCAGATGACTTACTGATTTATTTGATTACCCAGCACTTAATGGTTGTCAACTAACTCTTTTTCACTCCAACTCGACTACTACAAAACAGCCTTTAACATGACACATCGCATAACATACGTATTTACATTATATTATTAAAATTTCATAAAATACTATTAAAGAATAATAATTCAACGAAGCAGGTTTTCGTGTTAAAAAAACAAGTCCTTTCTATAGTAAACAATAAAGTTTTACCATACATGTACAAACATACTTCCCTGACAATTTCAATGTGAAACTGTCCAAAACTCTTCCAGACAATTTTTATAGTAAAATATTGTATAAAAAGACTTTCTTTTTTAAAATTCAAAGTCGAATTTTTTCGTTGCTGTCGAGAATGATTTAAACTACATTAGAGGGCTCTTACTTACTGGTATTTGTAAATTTGTATTTAGCGGTATTATAACGTACATGTTACTATTAAAATATTAATCAAATTTGTATTAGTTACCAAACAGTTTAACTATTATAATTAACGTGTGAGATAATTGTCGTAAGAATGAACTTTATGACAAGTACCAGTTAAATATAAACTTATTGCATATAATGTTTTAAAATGCTGTGCAGAATTATTATATTTGTATCAATTTATTCCTCTCGTGTTTTCCGCAGGTATAAATTAATATTTCGCTACCTAATAAATTTAAGACATTGGACGTTGAATTTAAAGCGGTTTTAAAAACAATAATAATCAAATTATGATATTTACGCTTAACATGAATTATGAGGTTAATTGTCTCTGCAATGGCCCAGCAGCAGAATAATTAAAACAACGGTATATCCAGGAATCAGTCCGACAAAATACCATTGCGCTAACTAATCCTACTGGCAGTGGGTTGGTTTATTTACTGTAATGAGAGTTTGTTCAGTGTAAATGATTATTTAGATCGAATAAATACTTTGGTACATGTACTCGGCCATACGTAACATTGTAACGATTGTTATACAATAATTGTTTGTAAACGTGTTATTCATAACAATATTAAAAGTTTCTGTTCATATTTTATATAAGTGCTGAGTAACTGTAAGTATATTTAAGTACGGGTGTCTGTATTGCATGACAGTTGATTCCTTATAGGGAAGTTTTAAAGTAGAGTTCCAGAAACGAGTATATTCAAAAGTGTAATTATTATTTTAATTCTATAGCATTTTTGGATTTTTTGTAATTTCCATAAGATTTTTATTATTAACAGTACTCTATCTAAAGCCAATTAACTATGACCTACTTGTTTTATAAACACTGTGAATAAACATATTACACATTATTTCTTATACTATCTTATAAGTTATACAATTTAGTCGCTCTATATATTGATACGTAATGTAGCTTACGAACAGAATTCAACGTATAGTATTAAGTCCTCTTTAGGATAAATATTGCGTGGAAATATTACAATTTGGAGAGCGGATGCCCTAAATCTCTGACTTTGACCAAATGTAAACTAATTATTTTTTAAAATATATTTCCAAAAACATTGAAGCTATATTACCATGTTGAATAACTCAGCTCAAAATGTGAACTAAACATTTTAAAAACATAATATTTCAGAAAATATGTATTACGATACCACTCCTAGTAAATGTAAAAGATTTATGGCCTATATTTATTTGAATTTATAACAGTTTTAATGCAGTAATCGATCCAAGTGTGTTGGCTACTACCCAAAAGCATGTAAAGGAGTCCTCAATATCTTTCATGGTAGATCTAGCATGGGCTCTTTAAGTGATTATGCAGAGCGACCAACATTCCCTTAATAAGTACGCATTATTACATTTTAGTGCTGTTATCTTTCTTTAATCTCTTTTATAATAACTATTGTTTGCTTACACTATCCTATAATTCAATTTACATTTTATTTGCTGACTATCAGCTACCCGCGGCTTCGCACGCAATTTCATAGATTTTGCTCCTTTAGGAGCACTTTTGGTTCGTGTGAATTATATTTCCGACGCCAATGAGTTTTCCTTGTTGCCTAGAGCAAGCAAATAAGTCAAAAAGTTATTAATTTAATTATTAAATATATATCACAGATAAGAGAAGTCTACTTCTATTAAAAGAGACTCATGTCTGTTCATTATTAGTCTTAAAATTTATAGTAAAACTTTTTAGATATTTTATAAAATTTAGAGCAGGAATTTGTATATAGGTTGAAAGGAACCAACCAGCAACATGTCTTCGGAGTCAAATTCTGACCTTTTTAAGTTTTACGATATATTATGAGGCACATCAATACTTACATATTGGTTGATGGTTGAAATCTAAATTCTCTAATTTTTATGAAAAATATACTCTTTAGACACTTTACTCACTATAATTGTATACAAATCGAAAATAATAAGCAATACTTACACAGAAAGTTTGATTACATTTGACAGGCTCAATTCCGTATACCGTATTCAATCAATATTACACAACCTTAGAGACCAAGGTGGCACTTTTCGCTAGTTTACCGACCAGTGGGGATTAGCCCGGCGGTTTTTTTAAATAGGAGTAGGCCTGAGACCAAGGTGGCAATTTTCGCTAGTTTAACGACCAGTGGGGAGTAGCCCGGCAGATTTTATTAAATAGGAGAAGGACTGAGACCAAGGTGGAACTTTTAGCTAGTTTAATGGCCAGTGGGGAGTAGCCCGGCGCGGCGGTTTTTTTTTAATAGGAATAGGCCTGAGACCAAGATGGCACTTTTCGTTAGTTTAACGACCAGTGGGGAGTAGCACAGCGGTTTTTTTTAAATAGGAGTAGGACTGAGACCAAGGTGGCACATTTCGCTAGTTTAACGACCAATGGGGAGTAGCCCGGCGGTTTTTTTTTACATAGGAATAGGCCTGAGACCAAGATGGTACTTTTCGCTAGTTTTAACGACCAGTAGGGAGTAGCCCGGCGGTTTTGTTAAAACAGGATTAGGCCTGAGACCAAGGTGGTACTTTTTGTTAGTTAACGACCAGTGGGAAATAGCCCGGCAGTTATTTTAAATAAGAGTAGGCGTGAGAACAAGATGGCACTTTTCGCTAGTTTAACGACCAGTGGGGAGTAGCCCGGCGGTTTTTTTTAAATAAGAGTAGGCGTGAGAACAAGATGGCACTTTTCGCTAGTTTAACGACCAGTGGGAAATAGCCCGGCAGTTATTTTAAATAAGAGTAGGCCTGAGAACAAGATGGCACTTTTCGCTAGTTTAACGACCAGTGGGGAGTAGCCCGGCGGTTATTTTTTAAATAGGAGTAAGCCTGAGAACAAGATGGCACTTTTCGCTAGTTTGACACCCAGTGGCGAGTAGCCCGGCCTTTTTTTTTTTAAGGAGTAGGCCTGAGTACAAGATGGCACTTTTTTCTATTTTGACGACCAGTGGGGATTAGCCCGGCGGGTTTTTTTTTAAGGGAGTAGGCCTGAGACCAAGTTGGCACTTTTGGCTAGTTTGACGCCCAGTGGTGAGTAGCCCGGCGGTTTTTTTTAAACAGGAGTAGGCCTGAGAACAAGATGGCACTTTTCGCTAGTTTAACGACCAGTGGGGAGTAGCCCGGCGGTTATTTTTTAAATAGGAGTAGGCCTGAGAACAAGATGGCACTTTTCGCTAGTTTGACGCCCAGTGGTGAGTAGCCCGGCGGTTTTTTTTAAACAGGAGTAGGCCTGAGTACAAGATGGCACTTTTCGCTAGTTTAACGACCAGTGGGGAGTAGCCCGGCGGTTATTTTTTAAATAGGAGTAAGCCTGAGAACAAGATGGCACTTTTCGCTAGTTTGACGCCCAGTGGCGAGTAGCCCGGCGTTTTTTTTTTTAAAAAGAGTAGGCCTGAGTACAAGATGGCACTTTTCGCTAGTTTAACGACCAGTGAGGAGTAGCCCGGCGGTTATTTTTTAAATAGGAGTAGGCCTGAGAACAAGGTGGTACTTTTTTCTAGTTTGACGACCAGTGGGGAGTAGCCCTGCGGTTTTTTTTTTAAATAGGAGTAGGCCTGAGACCAAGATGGCACTTTTTTCTAGTTTGACGACCAGTAGGGATTAGTCCGGCGGTTTTTTTTAAATAGGAGTAGGCCTGAGAACAAGATGGCACTTTTCGCTAGTTTAACGACCAGTGGGGAGTAGCCCGGCGGTTTTTTTTTAAATAGGAGTAGGCCTGAGAACAAGATGGCACTTTTCGATAGTTAACGACCAGTGGGGAGTAGCCCGGCGGTTTTTTTAAATAAGAGTAGGCGTGAGAACAAGATGGCACTTTTCGCTAGTTTAACGACCAGTGGGGAGTAGCCCGGCGGTTATTTTTTAAACAGGAGTAGGCCTGAGTACAAGATGGCACTTTTAGCTATTACAAGATGGCACTTTTAGCTAGTTTAACGACCAGTGGGGAGTAGCCCGGCGGTTATTTTTTAAATAGGAGTAAGCCTGAGAACAAGATGGCACTTTTCGCTAGTTTGACGCCCAGTGGCGAGTAGCCCGGCGTTTTTTTTTTTTTAAAGGAGTAGGCCTGAGTACAAGATGGCACTTTTCGCTAGTTTAACGACCAGTGAGGAGTAGCCCGGCGGTTATTTTTTAAATAGGAGTAGGCCTGAGAAGAAGGAGGCACTTTTTTCTAGTTTGACGTCCAGTGGGGAAGTAGCCCTGCGGTTTTTTTTAAATAGGAGTAGGCCTGAGACCAAGATGGCACTTTTTCTAGTTTGACGACCAGTAGGGATTAGCCCGGCGGTTTTTTTTAAATAGGAGTAGGCCTGAGAACAAGATGGCACTTTTCGCTAGTTTAACGACCAGTGGGGAGTAGCCCGGCGGTTTTTTTAAATAGGAGTAGGCCTGAGAACAAGATGGCACTTTTCGCTAGTTTAACGACCAGTGGGGAGTAGCCCGGCGGTTATTTTTTAAATAGGAGTAAGCCTGAGAACAAGATGGCACTTTTCGCTAGTTTGACGCCCAGTGGCGAGTAGCCCGGCGTTTTTTTTTTTTTAAAGGAGTAGGCCTGAGTACAAGATGGCACTTTTCGCTAGTTTAACGACCAGTGGGGAGTAGCCCGGCGGTTATTTTTTAAATAGGAGTAGGCCTGAGAACAAGATGGCACTTTTCGCTAGTTTGACGACCAGTGGGGAGTAGCCCGGCGGTTTTTTTTAAACAGGAGTAGGCCTGAGAACAAGATGGCACTTTTCGCTAGTTTAACGACCAGTGGGGAGTAGCCCGGCGGTTATTTTTTAAATAGGAGTAGGCCTGAGAACAAGATGGCACTTTTCTCTAGTTTGACGCCCAGTGGCGAGTAGCCCGGCGTTTTTTTTTTTTTTAAAAGGAGTAGGCCTGAGTACAAGATGGCACTTTTCGCTAGTTTAACGACCAGTGAGGAGTAGCCCGGCGGTTATTTTTTAAATAGGAGTAGGCCTGAGAACAAGATGGCACTTTTTTCGCTAGTTTGACGACCAGTAGGGATTAGCCCGGCGGTTTTTTTTTTAAATAGGAGTAGGCCTGAGAACAAGATGGCACTTTTTTGTAGTTTGACGACCAGTGGGGAGTAGCCCGGCGGTTTTTTTTTAAATAAGAGTAGGCCTGAGAACAAGATGGCACTTTTCGCTAGTTTAACGACCAGTGGGGAGTAGCCCGGCGGTTATTTTTTAAATAGGAGTAGGCCTGAGAACAAGATGGCACTTTTCGCTAGTTTGACGACCAGTGGCGAGTAGCCCGGCCTTTTTTTTTTTAAGGAGTAGGCCTGAGTACAAGATGGCACTTTTTCTAGTTTTGACGACCAGTGGGGATTAGCCCGGCGGTTTTTTTTTAAGGGAGTAGGCCTGAGAACCAAGATGGCACTTTTGGCTAGTTTGACGCCCAGTGGTGAGTAGCCCGGCGGTTTTTTTTAAACAGGAGTAGGCCTGAGAACAAGATGGCACTTTTCGCTAGTTTAACGACCAGTGGGGAGTAGCCCGGCGGTTATTTTTTAAATAGGAGTAGGCCTGAGAACAAGATGGCACTTTTCGCTAGTTTGACGACCAGTGGGGAGTAGCCCGGCGGTTTTTTTTTTAGGCCGCATGGCTTTTCGCTAGTTTAACGACCAGTGGGAGTAGCCCGGCGGTTTTTTTTTTTAAACAGGAGTAGGCCTGAGTACAAGATGGCACTTTTCGCTAGTTTAACGACCAGTGGGGAGTAGCCCGGCGGTTATTTTTTAAATAGGAGTAGGCCTGAGAACAAGATGGCACTTTTCGCTAGTTTGACGCCCAGTGGCGAGTAGCCCGGCGTTTTTTTTTTTTAAAAAAGGAGTAGGCCTGAGTACAAGATGGCACTTTTCGCTAGTTTAACGACCAGTGAGGAGTAGCCCGGCGGTTATTTTTTAAATAGGAGTAGGCCTGAGAACAAGGTGGTACTTTTTTCTAGTTTGACGACCAGTGGGGAGTAGCCCTGCGGTTTGTTTTTAAATAGGAGTAGGCCTGAGACCAAGATGGCACTTGTTTCTAGTTTGACGACCAGTAGGGATTAGTCCGGCGGATTTTTTAAATAGGAGTAGGCCTGAGAACAAGATGGCACTTTTCGCTAGTTTAACGACCAGTGGGGAGTAGCCCGGCGGTTTTTTTTAAATAGGAGTAGGCCTGAGAACAAGATGGCACTTTTCGATAGTTAACGACCAGTGGGGAGTAGCCCGGCGGTTTTTTTTAAATAAGAGTAGGCGTGAGAACAAGATGGCACTTTTCGCTAGTTTGACGCCCAGTGGTGAGTAGCCCGGCATTTTTTTAGTTTTTAAGTAGGCAACAAGATTACTCTTTGACAGTAACGACCAGTGAGTAGCGGTAGCCCGGCGGTTATTTTTTAAATAGGAGTAGGCCTGAGTACAAGATGGCACTTTTCGCTAGTTTAACGACCAGTGGGGAGTAGCCCGGCGGTTATTTTTTAAATAGGAGTAAGCCTGAGAACAAGATGGCACTTTTCGCTAGTTTGACGCCCAGTGGCGAGTAGCCCGGCGTTTTTTTTTTTTTTTAAAAGGAGTAGGCCTGAGTACAAGATGGCACTTTTCGCTAGTTTAACGACCAGTGAGGAGTAGCCCGGCGGTTATTTTTTAAATAGGAGTAGGCCTGAGAACAAGATGGCACTTTTCGCTAGTTTGACGCCCAGTGGCGAGTAGCCCGGCGTTTTTTTTTTTTTTAAAGGAGTAGGCCTGAGTACAAGATGGCACTTTTCGCTAGTTTAACGACCAGTGAGGAGTAGCCCGGCGGTTATTTTTTAAATAGGAGTAGGCCTGAGAACAAGGTGGCACTTTTTTCTAGTTTGACGACCAGTGGGGAGTAGCCCTGCGGTTTTTTTTAAATAGGAGTAGGCCTGAGACCAAGATGGCACTTTTTTCTAGTTTGACGACCAGTAGGGATTAGCCCGGCGGTTTTTTTTAAATAGGAGTAGGCCTGAGAACAAGATGGCACTTTTCGCTAGTTTAACGACCAGTGGGGAGTAGCCCGGCGGTTTTTTTTTTTTTTAAATAGGAGTAGGCCTGAGTACAAGATGGCACTTTTCGATAGTTTAACGACCAGTGGGGAGTAGCCCGGCGGTTATTTTTTAAATAGGAGTAGGCCTGAGAACAAGATGGCACTTTTCGCTAGTTTGACGCCCAGTGGCGAGTAGCCCGGCGGTTTTTTTTTTTTTTAAACAGGAGTAGGCCTGAGTACAAGATGGCACTTTTCGCTAGTTTAACGACCAGTGGGGAGTAGCCCGGCGGTTATTTTTTAAATAGGAGTAGGCCTGAGAACAAGATGGCACTTTTCGCTAGTTTGACGCCCAGTGGCGAGTAGCCCGGCGTTTTTTTTTTTTTTAAAGGAGTAGGCCTGAGTACAAGATGGCACTTTTCGCTAGTTTAACGACCAGTGGGGAGTAGCCCGGCGGTTATTTTTTAAATAGGAGTAGGCCTGAGAACAAGATGGCACTTTTTTGTAGTTTGACGACCAGTGGGGATTAGCCCGGCGGTTTTTTTTTTTTAAATAGGAGTAGGCCTGAGAACAAGATGGCACTTTTTTGTAGTTTGACGACCAGTGGGGATTAGCCCGGCGGTTTTTTTTAAATAGGAGTAGGCCTGAGAACAAGATGGCACTTTTCGCTAGTTTAACGACCAGTGGGGAGTAGCCCGGCGGTTATTTTTTAAATAGGAGTAGGCCTGAGAACAAGATGGCACTTTTTTCTAGTTTGACGACCAGTGGGGATTAGCCCGGCGGTTTTTTTTAAATAGGAGTAGGCCTGAGAACAAGATGGCACTTTTCGCTAGTTTGACGACCAGTGGGGAGTAGCCCGGCGGTTTTTTTTAAATAGGAGTAGGCCTGAGAACAAGATGGCACTTTTCGCTAGTTTGACGCCCAGTGGTGAGTAGCCCGGCGGTTTTTTTTTAAACAGGAGTAGGCCTGAGTACAAGATGGCACTTTTCGCTAGTTTAACGACCAGTGGGGAGTAGCCCGGCGGTTATTTTTTAAATAGGAGTAGGCCTGAGAACAAGATGGCACTTTTCGCTAGTTTGACGCCCAGTGGCGAGTAGCCCGGCGTTTTTTTTTTTTAAAAGGAGTAGGCCTGAGTACAAGATGGCACTTTTCGCTAGTTTAACGACCAGTGAGGAGTAGCCCGGCGGTTATTTTTTAAATAGGAGTAGGCCTGAGAACAAGATGGCACTTTTTTCTAGTTTGACGACCAGTAGGGATTAGCCCGGCGGTTTTTTTTAAATAGGAGTAGGCCTGAGAACAAGATGGCACTTTTCGCCAGTTTAACGACCAGTGGGGAGTAGCCCGGCGGTTTTTTTTAAATAGGAGTAGGCCTGAGAACAAGATGGCACGTTTTTCGATAGTTTAACGACCAGTGGGGAGTAGCCCGGCGGTTTTTTTTAAATAGGTGTAGTCCTGAGAACAATATGGCACGTTTTTCTAGTTTGACGACCAGTGGGGAGTAGCCCGGCGGTTTTTTTTTAAATACGATTAGGCCTGAGACCAAGGTGGTACTTTTTTTAATAGAAGTAGGCCTGTATATCATAACAGAGATCATAAGAATGTCTATGTAAAATTGTAGTACAATCCGTTGAGTAGTTTAAGTGTGAAAACAAAACAAACAAGTTCACTTTTTATAACATTATTAGGACATAGGCTTAATAGTTGACGTTTTTTAAAACTAAATGGAACAAAAATATATGTATTAGTATTATTAAATCAGTATAACTCTAAATTGATATTTAATTTACTAGTTAAATAATTTACTACAAAATGTAATTATTTATATTTGTTCGTGCTTCGACGAAGATCGTTATAATTTGAATACAGTTCCTTAATTATCTAACATCACAATGCTTGGAAGTGAAATTATTCGAGTAGTAATTTTTGAGTAATTTTTCTCTAGTAGTAACCTGCAAATTAATGTTTTCGAGTAGCAGTTTGCAAGCTAACTTTCTTTCCGAGTCAAATTCTCTAGAACTTGTATGAGGTAACATTCAAATCACATTCACCGTATTGAAAAACAACGCGTACATGAGACCAACGAAACAACTGCCACGCCGCATAATATCACCCCTACCAGGCGTGTAATTGATCTGTAGGGCTTTTCCTGTAAATGTTTATTAATTAGCTTTTAATAGCCAACATAACGTTCGTGCAATATGATTACATTATTATTAAGTTTTATAAAATTAGTTTCAGTTAATGAAACAGGATTCAAATAATCATTATTAATAGTATAATTGCTTAAAATCTATATCTATATTATTATATAAAAATCTAATACTGTATGGCTATGTATTTGTGTGTGTGTGTGTGTTTGTGTTTTATTCAATTAAGTAAACACTACTTACATTAAAATTTTTAGGTTTCCTGGTTAAAGTATTGGCCAATTGTAATTTCCAAAATACCTTCGGGCGTCGCCCCATTGGTCTCGAAAGTTACAATACATTAAACAAATATTATTAATGTAATGAGCCTTTTAAGTATAATAAACTGACAGTATTTAGTATTAATTTAACCATTAATTTCAATTTGATTACGTTTAGAGTCTTGAAACCATACGTTAGGTTTTATAATAATTACAATTTCCCATTTTAGCATTTCTACAAACGCTTTTGCGTGTATAATAATAAATTCACAGGATAAAAAATTGGAAAATATTAGTCTAAATATAGTTTGAACGGAAAATTTGAAGAAATATTATGTATGCTATACTTTGATATTACTGTAATGCGTATATCTAAGACAAAGTTACAACAGCCAAAAATTTAATTTCTTAAACAATTTCAATTCAATTTCAATCTTTTTATTGTCGTAGACATGTATTACATGTATGACAAAAGTCAGTAGTACACATTATTAATAATTAACATATAAAAATACAATATTTGTATGAAAGTCAAGATGAGTAGGAACTAATTTTACATTAAATAATAAAAGAATACAAATGATTATTAAAATAGAGCTTAGGCTAGGAACTTCCCAACCGAATAAAAACAACCCTCTAATAGTTATTCTTTTAGTTGTTTTTTAAAAATTGTTTTTTCAGTTATATTTTTTAAATGACTAGGGAGCTTCCAAAAAGATCTAGCCCCTGAATTTTGAGGCAGTCCACCCGCCAGAGCCGAGCGATGTTGGGTTTGTCGCAGGTCTACTCGGGCTCGCGTGTTGTGGTCATGTATAGCAGCTCCATCTACTACATTTGCACAATGAAACCTGGCATAGATAATGGTCTCGTAGATATACAAAGATGGAAAGGTCAAAATGCTGTGCTCTTTAAGTGCATTTCTACATGAACTTCTGCGAGATATGCCAGCCACAACACGCACAATTCGTTTCTGTAAAACAAAAACCCTTTTTAGTTTTTTTTTTAATTAAAAACAAAAATTATTAGTCTACAAACTACAGTACTGTTGCTAATAAGACAACACCATTACTTACTGAATGTAATTATATTGCCAAGAAGTAAAAGTTTCTGTGTATAAGAAATTAATATCTACAACGAATGTTACCATTAAAGGTTGGATTGGAAAATACTAACCGTAAATTAATGTAGGCGGGACTGGAACTTGCGGACATTTCTATCGTAGACAAAAACGTATTACCTGACACCAAACCTCTCTCATGTTGAGTATAAGGAGGTGGAGATTATATTTAAAGGAAATAATCCACAGCTGTATTTAGGTTGGTTCTTGATCAATTACATATGTTCTTTCCACTTTCGCAGAATGTTCAATCCTATTCCTGAATACTTATGCTATATATTTCTGATTTCTATCAAAAACAACGTGCTGAGAATTAGTTTTCTCAACTAATTAATACATCTGAGACTAATTATATTTGTTGATTGACATTGCCACCATTAGAGACTTGTATTTCAAAGTTATAGTATATACAAGGTGTACATAAATTCCTGCACATGTATAATATTTTCTGAACGATAACAGATAAATAAACAAGATTTGGTACATCAAAACTACACCTAAAAATCTACTTTGTGAAGGAACTATCAGTTTTCTGTAAATATCATGGGGAGTCAGAAGGAAGTCTTAAAAAGGAGCATAGGTCAAATCATTTTAAAGGGCCTATCTAGCAGAGTTCAATGCCGCAAACCGCACTCAAAAAGATTGATCCAGAACAAAATTGCGGCTGTTCAAATGTTTTACTTGGTTACATTTTATTAGTAGCCATAACCCCAGTGAAGCAAAACTGCAACCAAAAGAATACTGCAGCTAAATACTATATTATGCTTGTCAGTTGTACGGAAGTGAATTATGACGTTAGTTATCCTCAAGGGTTACAAATTTGGTCCTAATATATTGATAACGGGGAAAACCTGAGAACAGTAACAATTAGAAAGCTCTTATCTTTGGGTCCCAGTTTGGACTTTCCTATTAGCCAGTCTATTCATAGAAGCTATTAATTCTAGTTTTCTTGTTTTAGTAGTGCTGTCCAACCTTTCTATCAGTGCGCTTTAGTACAAAAGAGTTTGTCGTATTTCTTGTAGTTCTTCAACTACACTATGTCGCTTGACGAACGTGAACGTATAACACTTCTTATGGTGGTTGGATGGGGAAACAACAGACGATCACATGAGGAAGCATGCCATTTATTTAATGACTACTTTCACGAGAGGCAGCCAATGTCTAGAACAACTGTAGGGAGAACTGTTCAACGCTTTATAGAAACAGGAAGTGTTTCCGATCGTCATAGGTCAGGAAGGCCCACTACTGCGACAACCGAAGACAACTCGTTAGATCTAGGGCAGTCATTTATTGAGAACCCGCAAGAGTCCCTACGCTCAACAGCACAAACTCATGGCATCTCTGTTACGTCTGTTAAAAAAATTCTGAAAGGGTCTAATTTTAAGCCTTATAAGGTTCATTTGGTGCACGAACACAACGAAGATGATTTCGATCGACTTATAGAATTTTGTGAAACTATGATGGCCAAAATAGATCGCAACGAAATTGATGTAAACAATATTGTGTCTTTAGACGAATGTTCATTTATGCTGAATGGAAGCGTCAACAGGCACAATTGCCGATACTGGAGTAGCGAAAATCCTCACTGATGCGGGAGGCACACACGCAGTATCCACTAAAGGTGAATGTCTGGCTTGGTGTGATAGGTACCCAGTTGGTAGGTCCTTTCTTTATTGAAGGAAATGTAAATGCAATATCATACCAACGTTTCTTGGAAAATGAAATTGCACCAGCACTTCAAAACATGGTTGGAGAACATTTCCAGAATATCTGGTTTCAACACGACGGAGCACCCCCACACTACGGCATCGACGTAAGAGCCTATTTACAACAACACGACATCTACAAAGCCTCAAAATTTAAATGAACTGAGACAAAGAATACTTCTGTTAATAGTTTTATGTGCGTCTTTCCAACTGCCAAATAAATGGAGGTGAACAATTCGAACATTTCCTCTGAAAACATTTGGTAAGTAAACATCTTTTTTAAACAAAACCTTTGAACAGCCGCCATTTTGTACTGGATAAATCTTTTTAAGTGCGGTTTGCGGCATTAAACTCTGCTAGATAGGCCCTTTAAAATGATATACATATTGACCTATGCTCCTATTTAAGATTTCCTTCAGACTCCTTGCGGGACGTCCCCATGATATTACAGAAAACTGATAGTTCCTTCAAAAAGTAGATTTTTAGGTGTGGTGTTGATGTACCAAATCTTGTTGATTTATCTGCTTTCGTTCAGAAAATATTATACCGGTGCAGGACTTTCTGTACGCCCTGTATTATAAATCGTAGCGATGTTAAGTCAGTGAATAGGTTAACTATAGCTAATGTTTTTCTAGTATATTCGCCTTTGAAAGCAGTATAAAAGCGATCACAAAGACTTGGTGAATAATCGAATCCTGTCCCTGGAATGGCTGGAAATTGTATTTATGTCCCTAAATGTTAGTCCTAAATAGGCAACATTGAGTTTGACGATGTTGAATATTATTGTATGTGAATTTGTTACATTTACAATATTGGACATATAAATAACCATAATGAAATAGCGAAGTAAATAATCTATTAAACACACTCAGTACAAGCGAATGAGATTAAAATATGTGACACGGAGTATAGCTTTGAGAATTCAATTTTTAATTATAAATTCAACCCAATCAATGCGTCTTACTAGAAAAGTGGTCAGGCATACTACCGGTTTATTTAACAAAGAGTGAACAATAAAACGATATACTGTGAATAATGAAAGACTGTAACGCAATATTCGAACTAAGGAGAATTGCTTTTGTGCTGGAAATAGGCACGGCAATATCCCTATGCCAATACAAAAAGAAGCAAAAGAAGGTTTTTTCTTGCCATATAATACACATCATCTCAAATATCAATATTCATTTGTACTTATTATGTGGATAAAGTATTGGACTTACTTTACACGTTACAGTATCCTGAGGGTCCCAACAATGCTCAGTTCCTAAATCCGATAATATTTATCAGAGAGTGAGTAAATTGCTTGTATGTCTGTTCAAATGATGCACCGAGAACAAAAAGCTTATAAGTATAACCGTTTTGTATATCACTTTTTTTAATACAGGCAACATCAAGTTTTATTATAATTTACACCGGATTTCATAAAGCACATCACTCAGAGAGATTTTACTTTGAGAAAGAATGTAGCAACAGCTTCTAATTTTGCTTTACACTAATTATTTGACACGCAACCTTGAGTTACATAACGGTGAATGTTACTCACCGGCATTTTGCTATGCAAAACTTTTCTCTCAGGGTTTAGAAAATGTCTTTTAAATTTTTCTCCGAGGATGATACAAACTCGTTCTGTCTGTTTTCCGGTGCGTAGAATATGCCGAGTACTAAAATAGAAATAAAATTAAATTTGTGTGATTCCTCAACAAAGCATAATCTACACACGATACGTGATCTATTTTTCAAATGTATGTTATTTAATTATTTTGTACACCAAAAATAACAAAATAACAAATTTAACTTTTAACATTTAAGGGCTATAAAAATTTATAATTCTAAAATATTTGTAACATTATTACAACATTTAAAGCAATTTTTCAACTAGTTACAGAGGTGTTACGTCTCCTTTTAAAAATATAATATCCATATCTAGTGGAAATTGCTTTATATTTGAATAATATTCAAATTATGTACCGCACGACATATTATACTACGTATAAACAATAAGGTAGTCAAAATACATTTATAGAGGATCTGAAAACTCCTGTAAATGGGATATGTAGCATTCAAGATTGAAGAAACCTCTTTAAGAACAAAGAACCTCTTTATGACATAATTATTTTTATTGTAAGAAATAATTTTAAATAAATACAAATAAATTTTGACATAAATATATTTTATTTTTTTTATTTTAAATTTATATTGCTTCTCTATTAAATATTTTAATAAATTTGGAAACTTTATTCAACGAAGTGTTTTCAAAACACACAGTAAAACCAGGTATTGAGACACACTCATTCAATTCAGAAACTTTTTCAATTCCAACATGTGATATCGAGTTGTCTGTTCATTACATGTATCTTAAGAAACATTGTACAGGTAAGGATTGTCATGTACTTTTCCCGTTGTTAACATTTTAAATTCGAACATGTGATATCGAGTTGTCTGTTCATTCCGTATATACATGTATCTTAAGAAACGTTGTACAGGTAAGGATTGTCATGTACTTTTCCCGTTGTTAACATTTTAAATTCGAACATGTGATATCGAGTTGTCTGTTCATTCCGTATATACATGTATCTTAAGAAACGTTGTACAGGTAAGGATTGTCATGTACTTTTCCCGTTGTTAACAGTTTAAATTCGAACATGTGATATCGAGTTGTCTGTTCATTCCGTATATACATGTATCTTAAGAAACGTTGTACAGGTAAGGATTGTCATGTACTTTTCCCGTTGTTAACATTTTAAATTCGAACATGTGATATCGAGTTGTCTGTTCATTCCGTATATACATGTATCTTAAGAAACGTTGTACAGGTAAGGATTGTCATGTACTTTTCCCGTTGTTAACAGTTTAAATTCGAACATGTGATATCGAGTTGTCTGTTCATTCCGTATATACATGTTATCTTAAGAAACGTTGTACAGGTAAGGATTGTCATGTACTTTTCCCGTTGTTAACATTTTAAATTCGAACATGTGATATCGAGTTGTCTGTTCATTCCGTATATACATGTATCTTAAGAAACATTGTACAGGTAAGGATTGTCATGTACTTTTCCCGTTGTTAACATTTTAAATTCAAACATGTGATATCGAGTTGTCTGTTCATTCCGTATATACATGTATCTTAAGAAACGTTGTACAGGTAAGGATTGTCATGTACTTTTCCCGTTGTTAACATTTTAAATTCGAACATGTGATATCGAGTTGTCTGTTCATTCCGTATATACATGTATCTTAAGAAACGTTGTACAGGTAAGGATTGTCATGTACTTTTCCCGTTGTTAACATTTTAAATTCGAACATGTGATATCGAGTTGTCTGTTCATTCCGTATATACATGTATCTTAAGAAACGTTGTACAGGTAAGGATTGTCATGTACTTTTCCCGTTGTTAACATTTTAAATTCGAACATGTGATATCGAGTTGTCTGTTCATTCCGTATATACATGTATCTTAAGAAACGTTGTACAGGTAAGGAATGTCGTGTAGTTTTCCGTTGTTATAGTTTTATTTGGTGTCCCATTGCAATTTGGACATACATTACAAAACACATAACTAAATGTTTGGACATACATTTTTATCCATTTAAATGATTGCATTTGTTTTAAAAGAAAATAAGAGTTTGTATTAAACAGAAAGTTGTGCAGTGCAAAATGTTTGCTTAAATTGCTTATGTGAAACGTAGTGATATATAACAACAAATACCATGCAGATTTATATTGCTTATGTGAAACGTAGTGATATAAGCACTCAGTCAGTATCAGTCACTCGAACTGGCCGGTCGTTATCGCTCTGCGCTCTGACTGAAGGTTAAGTGTAGCACGTGCTGTGTACAGGTTAGCTTAACCTGCTTGTACTGGACGTTACAGTGAATTCGTTCATTTTCGCCTAATTATGTCGGCTAACTGCAGCATTTGCAATTTGGTGTGTGACGATGAGAAGAGTTGTATAAAGTGTGTTGGGAAGTGTAGTGCAGTGATACATATTAACTGTGTTCCAAGCAAGACCCGTTCCAAACTCGAGTGGATGTGCGATGTATGCAGACTTGAAAAGGAGTCCGTAAGTAGTAAAAAATCGTCATCAACTGTAATAACTAAAGATTTTCTTATCTCAACCATGAACTCTTTCAAGAACGAAGTTTTTAGTGAGCTTCAAACCTACAGCAAAGAGTTTAAAGACTTCAAATCCTCCTTAGAATTTTTATCAGGGAAAATGGACAATGCCTCTGAATTAATGAATAAAATAACGGAAGAAATGAAAAGTGCAAAGGAGGAAGCCCGACTACTGCGTGAAGAAAACTCCAAGTTGCGCACGGCCGTGGAGGACCTGGAGATGAGAATGAGAGACATGGAACAGTATTCGCGGATCTCTAACATTGAAATTAGCGGAGTTCCTGTGTACCAGAATGAAAATTTGGAGAGTCTGCTGAGTGATATTTCCAAGGCCATCAACGTGGAGCTGAAGGAGGAGAGTGTCGAGGCGGCGCATAGAGTCCCCAGCTACAACAAGAAGCGAGCTGCCCCCATCGTCAAGTTCAAGTCCCGACGAGACAAGGAGACTTGGATCAACGGCTTCAAGGCGACGCGACCCCTGACAAGATCAACCCGAGGATGCCGAAGGAGAAGGTGTTCATCAATTAGCACCTTTCACCAGCAAACAAGCAACTCCTCTCCAAGACCAAGGAGGCTGCAAGGGACCGCGGCTACAAGTTCGTCTGGACCAAGGACGGGAAGATCTTCGCACGGAAGGACAGCGGCGATAGAGTATTGAAGATCACTGGTGAAACTAGTGTTAGAGACATGTGAGTACAGAGATGTACATAGTTTGTATATAACTTTATCATATAACAATCAGCCATGTATATTAGTTTAGCATATGGACCCAGAAAATAATATTTTGAATTTTGAATATTTAAGCAAGGATTTTTTTGCCTCCACTGAAATTACATTTAGCTGCATCCATATAAATATTAGAAGTTTGAGAAAAAATTTTGACATATTACTAGCCAGTTTAGCGAAATTAGACCACGAAATAGATTTAATAGTTTTATCAGAAATCTGGATTTTCGAAGAAGAAATTTACTTGTACAATATACCGGGATATTCTAGTTTTGCGAACTGTAACCAAACATACCGCAGTGGCGGTATTATAGCATTCGTTCGTGATACATTTAGAACCAGAGACAAATGCATAAAAATGACCTCCGCCGATATTTTAATTCTAGAGCTTAAAATAAAAAATTATATTTTAAATATATTTTGCATTTACAGACTACAAAGTCATACTTCACATAACTTCATTCAAGAACTAGAACCTATATTAAACCAACTTTCAACAAATGTAATTTACCTGGGTGATGCTAATATTTGCATAAAAATAAACAATGCAGAGGCGGAAGTATATCTTTCTTTAATGTACAATAATGGATTTTCTTCCTTTATTAACAATCATACTAGAATATCGCCAGAATCTTCCTCCGGCGTAGACCATATTTTTATCAGACATAAAAATCTAAACAAATTTGTATCAGGAAACTTTAAGTCCAAAAATACTGATAATAATTTAATAGCTTTGTTGATTAAAAATGAAAATAATGTTAACCGATTGTCTGAACATAGTAATTCTACTGTAACTTGCGAAAAAGTCAATTATGAAAACTTAAAGAATTTTTTTAATGATTATAACTGGAATAATGTGTTAACTGAGTTGAATGTAAACATTGCAGTAACAGCGTTTTATAATGCAATCCAAGAGGCCTTGTCATGTAGTAAGGAGACTAAAGTAATTAGATATAAATATCAAAAAGCAAAATACAAAAGCCCTTGGATTAATGAGTACCTTTTGAATAAAATTGAAAGAAGAAACAAATTAAGTAAAATAAAAAGAAAAAGGTCATATGACTTAGGGTTCAAAACATATTTCAGTAGTTTTGTAAATAAACTCAATTTAGATATTACTAAGGCTAAAGACAAATATTATTCAAGTTTATTTGATGCGTGTAAAGGTAACAGTGCTCAGCAGTGGAAGTTGATTAACAGCCTAACTGATAAGACAGATAAGCAGCTGATAACGTGTGTTCAAGACAGTGACGGCAACAATGTAGAGGATCCACAACAATTTTATTGGCAAACATGTTCAATGAATACTTCATAAACGCTCCCTTATCACTGGTGGCCGGCTTGCCCGACACTGGTGGAGTAGATGCATCTGGTTGCGTCTACCAAATAAACAACCTGTTCTTATACCCCGTATGTGAACAAGAAATTCTTAAAATAATCAAATCTCTCAAGAATAAGAAATCAGTGGGCAGTGACTCTCTCTCGGTTCAGCTGTTAAAGGAAATCGCTCCAGAAATTTGTCATGTATTGGTACATTTAATTAATATTAGCTTCTTAACAGGGGAATTCCCAACCAAATTAAAACAAAGTATTGTTGTACCGATCTTTAAGAATGGTAAGCGGGACCTCCTACACAACTATAGACCGATTGCTTTGCTTTCTGTGCTATCGAAGGTGTTTGAGAGAGCAATGAATGTAAGGCTCCTAGAATTTTTAAATAAACAAAATTTTTTCAGTACAAACCAATTTGGCTTTACTAAAGGGAAAAACACCGAGTTGGCAATAGTGGATTTTACTGAAGGCGTATACAAGGGTTTTAACAATAGCGAAAAAACATCGGGGATGTTTATAGACTTCTCTAAAGCCTTCGACCTTGTCGATCACGAAATTTTACTTAGAAAATTAGAAATAGCTGGGATAAGATGCATTCCCTTGATGTGGTTCAGAAGCTACCTATTTGGCCGCTCACAGCAAGTACGTATTCAGCAAAATTTAAGTCCACCAAAAATAATAACAAAAGGCGTACCTCAGGGGTCCGTGCTCTCTGCCTCTTTATTCTTAGTGTTTATAAACAGCCTATTAAATATCCCAATGTACGGAAAAAATCAGTGCTTTTGCTGACGACGTCTCACTTCGTTACACAAATAAACATTGGGCTCCCATTTGGACACAAATAACTGAGGATCTCAAATCACTTCGAAATTGGTGCAACAATAATAAAATGGTAATTAACGTTTCCAAGACCAAAATTGTGAATTTTGACCTTAGAGGGTTTTCTTTCGATACCGATTTACATTTTCACGTCGTTAATGAGTGCATCTAACCTTGCGACTGTGTTAAAATTGAGCAAGTTAATCAATTAAAATATCTTGGTGTTTACATAGACGATAACCTTTCATGGAAAACTCATACTTCACAATTACAGATAAAACTCAGGAAAAACATAAGGAAATTTTATTTTTTAAGAAATATTGTAAATTTAAATCTTATGCGGACCCTTTATTTTTCACTTATAAAGACTAAACTATGGAATTGAAAACTGGGGAGGGACAGACAAAGTGTCCATTAATCCGTTAATAGTAACGCAAAATTGTTCCAACCAAAACGTGCCTCTGATCCTCCATTATACAACCACTTAAAGATTCTTCCCTTGTCATTTATTTGTCTACAAAGTTTTAAAAATATTTTTTAATAGAAGTGGAAATTATGGCATCGACAGAGCCTATAACAATACTAGAAGTGTGGCTCGCGGGCTCTACACTCATCCTAAAGTAAAAAAATCAATTTTTAAAAAGAGTTTCATTTTTTTGGGCCCCAAAATTTACAATCAATTGCCAAATTTCGTTAAAATAAACAATAAAAACTGCAAACAATTTTTGGCTAAAGATAGAAAATGGTTACTGACTAAAGATGACATAAGTTATTTATTTACGATTTTATCGTAAGCTGCAATTAAAAACAGGTAGAATAGATATAGATAGAAACAGGTATCATTAGATTGAGTTATTTTCCTCACTTTAATTTGTATGTACGTAAAAATCTTTTTTTCACTTAGATGAAACAATTCTATGGTGTAATACTTTAATTTAATTTTACGTTTATTATGTTTTTAAAGCATATATTATTTTTGTATAAAGAGCTATTTTAGCAATAGCAAGCATAGACTGCGAGTGCTGTGGTGTCAACCAGGTACACAAGAAGATAGCTATGTAGACTGACTGTCAGTTTAAAACACTTAGTTAAGTTTTCTTTGCACTAGCCATCGCTACTTGTTCAGATGGCTAGTATTTCCACCATTTCATTTATTGTAAATTTGTACAAAGTTTGGAAAAAAATATTTCTTATTCTTAATCTTATTATTCTTATTCTTATATAACAACAAATACCATGCAGATTTATATTGCTTATGTGAAACGTAGTGATATATAACAACAATTACCATGCAGATTTATATTGCTTATGTGAAACGTAGTGATATATAACAACAAATACCATGCAGAATTATATTGCTTATGTGAAACGTAGTGATATATAACAACAAATACCATGCAGATTTATATTGCTTCTGTGAAACGTAGAGATATATAACAACAAATACCATGCAGATTTATATTGCTTATGTGAAACGTAGTGATATATAACAACAAATACCATGCAGATTTATACTGCTTATTTGAAACGTAGTGATATATAACAACAAATACCATGCAGATTTATACTGCTTATGTGAAACGTAGTGATATATAACAACAAATACCATGCAGATTTATACTGCTTATGTGAAACGTAGTGATATATAACAACAAATACCATGCAGATTTATAATGCTTATGTGAAACGTAGTGATATATAACAACAAATACCATGCAGATTTATACTGCTTATGTGAAACGTAGTGATATATAACAACAAATACCATGCAGATTTATAATGCTTATGTGAAACGTAGTGATATATAACAACAAATACCATGCAGATTTATATTGCTTATGTGAAACGTAGTGATATATAACAACAAATACCATGCAGATTTATATTGCTTATGTGAAACGTAGAGATATATAACAACAAATACCATGCAGATTTATATTGCTTATGTGAAACGTAATGATATATAACAACAAATACCATGCAGATTTATACTGCTTATGTGAAACGTAGTGATATATAACAACAAATACCATGCAGATTTATACTGCTTATGTGAAACGTAGTGATATATAACAACAAATACCATGCAGATTTATACTGCTTATGTGAAACGTAGTGATATATAACAACAAATACCATGCAGATTTATACTGCTTATGTGAAACGTAGTGATATATAACAACAAATACCATGCAGATTTATACTGCTTATGTGAAACGTAGTGATATATAACAACAAATACCATGCAGATTTATACTGCTTATGTGAAACGTAGTGATATATAACAACAAATACCATGCAGATTTATATTGCTTATGTGAAACGTAGTGATATATAACAACAAATACCATGCAGATTTATACTGCTTATGTGAAACGTAGTGATATATAACAACAAATACCATGCAGATTTATACTGCTTATGTGAAACGTAGTGATATATAACAACAAATACCATGCAGATTTATACTGCTTATGTGAAACGTAGTGATATATAACAACAAATACCATGCAGATTTAAATTCAATAAGCGGCCGAATATGGAATTATTCATGTTTGCTAACAAATGCCAAAATTTGCCTGAGGAAGATGAAACTTTTTCAATTATTTCGCTGTTGGTTTAACAAAACACAAGTATATTCCTGGAATGAATGTTATTTGTATTTGCTGAGTAAAATATGTAGAAAACCGACATCGTTTCTCACCCGTGTAATTGATATCGTGATATCGCAAATATTAAATAATATATATTCTTTTAAAATGCTTCAATAACAATGAAGTAACGTTCTAATTTAATAATACGACGAATTGGCAGTATTTTACTAACTTTCAAAATATATTTCATCGACACAATATCTATTTATATCTACCACGCTTTTCATTATATTCTCCAATTACATAGTATTATGTAATGATTAGTCTACCGTTTAATTTTATGGTACATTTCAAACTCCTAAATTAAAAATAGATACATAGTTGTAGAGTTACAGAAAAATTAAATGATTTAATTCCTTACGATATTTCGTAAACAGATGAATATTTATGGAAAATTAAATAAATTTTGCGTTAATGAGGGGAAAAATTTTATAAGTAGATGGATTTTTAATGTTATTTTAATTACGTAAATTTTGTGACGCGTATTAATCTTCGCGTGTCTGTAAACAAAATTTCAAATCTGTTACTGGTATTAAAGATCTGAGGACAGGTGGACAGAAATACGATCTTACAAAAAGTAGTACTAAAATTACTTGAAGATATGAAATTTTATGGAAACTTAAGCTATGCATAGACAATTATTCTCGACAAAGCTCCCTAAATAATATTTTTTTTCAATATATTGGATTTCTTATTAGTATGTAAATATAAAATGTCTTAAAAAATTTATATAACATGGTAGTATATGTAACTATGTAATGTTAGGATGGTATTTCAGTTTTAAATATTTTATTTATTTATTCTCATATTTTATTGTTGACATATTTATTACCCATAACGCTGATGTAAGACTAAACGCCAAAGCTTAGCCAAATCCCATAGAATGACATGCATCATCATCAATCTCGGTAGTCTTGTAGAGAAATGAAGTTTCTTGCACAATTTAAGTTGAATTTGTAGATCGTAATAGAGATATTCTGCGGACAAACGGTCAAATAGACAGACAAAAGTTAAAATTTTTCCAGCTCCACGAGTGATAGGCTTCGCTACATCTCAGAAAAAAGGAAATATTTTATTGATATATCAATCAATCAATTAATTTTTTTGTAAGACACGATTTAGATATATATAAAAAGTCGATAGTTACAGTTCAGAGCTAAATTCTTTACATTCTTAGCACATCGGGATCACACTCAAACATACAATTCAATATCCATCCATCATCAAATTTGTCTATTTTACACTTACAGCGCCGAAGTCATTCTCCTGATTGGTTTCTCCCAATCAAATGCAGAAAAAATATAAAATGCATGTGATCCTACAAAGCGTTTCAAACGAGTTTTAGCACATTGAATGTTGCGACATCCTTTATCGAATTGAGCAGCTTTTAATGAAATGAACACCTGTCTGTGAAGGCAGATGTTCATAAACCAGTTCTGTAGTTTCCTCTGTTTCTGGTATCATGCGAATGAACGTCTAGGACAACAGAGTTGTTACGAAACTGCAAAGTCAACAGCCGAAATGTTAATGTTGTGTTTCTGTTATGTTATTGTAATGTTATTGTTGAAAGTTTCTCTACAAGACTCTCTGAAATTAAAATGAACGATTATTCGAATCGCTTACTTTTGCAATTTGAGGACTCTCTTCAATTGGTCACTTTCACAGGCACTCCACAATACCACTCCGTATGTAAGGTGGGGGTAGTTCAAGAAATAGTACGCCGTCATCAGAACCTGAGTTGGGCGGTACTTAGCTAAAGACCTCAATACATGTATGCCTGAGGATAATTTGGCGCAAACATGGTCAATGTGGCAACTCCATGTCAACCCTCGATCTAGGATTATTCCAAAGCATTTAGTGCTGGAAACTTCTTCCATTAATGAATCTGCTAAAACTACGGCAGGGACTGATTCTGAGTCAGCCGTCCGCAGAGCAAAGTTCATGACTTTAGATTTTGTTGTGTTTGTTTTGAAATTGAGGCTGTTGAAATATTGAACGATATTGATGATTTCTACAAAAGTCCGTTCTTCCAAAAGATATTTTGATTTTCCACTGGGACAAAGAATCATATCATCAGCATACTGCACGATTGCAGTAGTTATGAACCTATGTCATTTACATATATGAGAAACATATTTGGACTGAGATTTGATCCCTGCGGGACCCCGTAGCTTAACTGAATTGGATTTGAAAGTTGATTTGAGATTTGGACAACTTGAGTTCTGTCATTTAGTAATTATGTAAGCAACAATTATGGCACGCCTCGAATGCCATATAATTCTAGTTTTTCAAGCAGAGTTTTGTGGTCAACTCAGTCGAATGATTTATAAGGGTCAAGAAACATATTTACTGTGCAATCCTGACGTTCTATTCCCTCTACAATCATATCACCCAGACTCGCCTCTACGTCTATGGTCGATTAATTCTTTTCTGGATCCAAATTGGTGTTCAGGAAGATCATTGTGTTTATTTAAGAAGTAAAGTATTCTCGTTTAAAAAGGTTTTTCGAATACTTTCCTCATAACAGGCAAACTTGAGATGGGCTGATAGTTATTTATTGAAGAGGGATTTTCTTTCTTAAAAGTTTTTTTGTAATTTAGTATTTTTTAGGAGAGAGAAAAACAAAAGAGTCAAAAGACAAATGGACTAATTGATTCAGTGGTATCTCAGTACGCATTGTGCATTTTTTAAGGATCTCTTGGATCTCAAATCAAGATCACTTGATTTTTTGCAGGGAGTTGTTGAATTATGTGATCACGCCCTCTTTAACTGCGGTAGCCCCAAATCCGTGGGAGTTCCCTGTGGATGAGACCGTCGCTCACAAGCGCAAAAGTCAGATGCAAAAAATCTGTGAAACTCATCGCCAACAAAGGAAGCATCACTAAAAAGTCTGTCCTCAATTTTGACTGTGACTTTCTTGATTTCTTGATGCTTCTTTTGTTAAAGACACAGTTTTGGAAACGTTTTATGAATAAATAATTCATTTTTAGACATCTTACACTCTCCTAGCTTGGATCACCTTTCTGTAAGCAGAATTTTAGAAAAAAGGATTTTGAGCTGTTAATTAGCTGTTTTTCTGTTTATTTTGGAGAAAAACTTGAGTTTTTCTCAGGAAACCAGAATAACTTTGATGACCCAAGTATTGTTTGCTTTAATTGGAAAAACTTTGATTGCTTATGTGGGCCAGAATGGGTTGAGATGGATTTAAAAAAAATAATTAAAAATATTATTGATTTTATCGTTGATAATCAAATACTTATAATATTCATCAACTTATAAAATCTTTTTCAAAATAGTTTGTTGTTTTGGTTCAAATATTTATGTTAAAATCGATATCTTCTGTCATAAAAGTCTCCTGGTCAGAAGCGAACACTCGACAAGGACCTGTTTTAACACCATTCCTTGTTCTAGATAATATTTCAAATTTCTTGTAGAACAACGTAGTTTTATTATGAACTGGTAGTATTAAATTACTTATTTCATATTTTAGGAATCAAATTCAACATTTTTTAATATGGTTATTTATTTGTTAATATGTTATAAATTGATATTATGAGAAATTAAATTGAAATGCTCTCAGTTCTTGTATTCTCTGATACATATTTACAATTACATATATTTAAACGTATGGCACTAAATATTAGTAGTGTTAACAAAACTTTATACATACCCCTGTAAAAGGGTACGCATTGCAGTTATATCTGGAATGAAGCCGGTTATATCTGGTTATATCCAGTCTAGTTAACACAAATGCCGCTTTATGCTCGTCCGACAATGTGGTTTTACGCTGCCTTCTTGTCTGGCTGTATCTTTTGGTGAAACTAAAATATGAATTGCGTCAGCGTATCTGTTTATACATATATGAAATATTATATTATGGTTTAGGGTTAAAATAATTTAAATAGGGTTCATTATTAAATTTCATCACATGATAATAATGTTTTATCCTGATGATGCCTCACCGCACAATCATTGAGTATAGTCTGTCTGTGTGCACTGAGCAACGAAATATCTACATGGCCGTTAAAATCTATACAATGATGAGATAGTATTCTGAAGTAGAGCTTAATTTCAAGTTCAGAATTTAAATTTAATGTAGTTTTTAAGGAAAATGTGTGTGTGTATATATATATATATATATATATATATATATATATATATATACTTCTTTAAATTTTTTTAACTATTACTAATTAGTACACTAAAATTTTATATTAATTAATTATAACTCTTTTCATAAGGAAGATAATATGTACAATATTTATTCCTATTAGGAATCATCGTGATTGTACTTTTTATAAATTATACCCCTGTTTTTAATTTCAACCAAGCATTGTGCTTTTATTCATTCAAAGCATTTTGTTACATGAGGAATTGACAGTGTGAGATTATTTTATATGCCATGGATCACTTCCTTTATACTTATCATAGAATCAGCAACATAAGGCGTATGGTAAGGTAAATCCTATTACGACAGGCCATCGCTGATTCTAAATATATTACATATTATTGATAGTTTACAAGTAATATGGACTGACTGTTTTGTAATAGCCGATAAAGTCTACAATAATAGAGGCAAAATTTTGTAGCTCTCCATTTTAATGCAAAATATAATTTTCTGAATTTCGCCCTGCGGCCAATGAACGTTGGGTGTGGGCCTTCAGTCATGCTGCGAGACTCCACATTAGAAGAAGTTTACTCCTCCAAATTCCTTGGTATATACCTTGATCGAGGTTAGACATGGAATGTTTACATTGATTCAGTTTGTTCAAAATTAGCATCTGGCGTTTATGTTTTAAGATCTTTAGCCAAATACTGCCCAAGTCAGGTGCTGATGGCGGCGTATTACTGCCTGATTTACCCACATCTTTCCTACGGAGTGATTTTGTGGGGGAGCTTGTTCAAAAAATCAAATTTTGAGAGTTTTCAGGCTTCAAAAGAAAGCGATCAGAACAATCGCCAACATGAACTTCAGAGAGTCGTGCAGACCAGCTTTCAAAAAATTGCAGCTGTTGACTCTGCCACGTCTCTATATCTTGGAGGCAGTTTTATTCTGTAAGTCAAAATGTGCCCTGACTAGGGGCCGTGACGTGCATGAATATGAAACGAGAGGCAGAGACAACTACCGTACTGGGCGACACAGAAGGGTGGTTTATGAACACCTGCCCTCGCAGGCAGGTGTCCGTTTCATCAACATTTTGCCTGATTCCATGAAAAACTTACAAACGCCCAAGGCGTTAAAAACTCGTCTGATGCGCTTTTTAGCGTCTAAAGCATTCTATAGCGTCGACGAGTTTTTTAATTATAGTTGGGAGACCTCCAATCTAGAAGACTGACACTGGCGTTGGCGGTGGAGAGAATTGGCGAGTAAGTGGTATGGATGAATGTAACGATTGTATGTCAGAATGTGGTATTGTGAACAAATGTAAAAATTATAGATGTATTCGGTATAAACTTTTGCCACATAATTGTAATATTATCAACGGCAATAAAAGACTTGACTTTGACTTTGATCTATCCTAGGTCTTTCAGCTGTGCACCTGGATATCAGTTATACTTGAGCGAAACACGTGGATGCCTTAAATTCAGGAATAACATCACTTCTGAGCTTTTGTTTTGTATGAATATTGAAAGCGTTCACGTATCAGCCTTGAATATAATTACATCCAGCGCCGTATCTATCCTAGGTCTCTCAGCTGTGCGCCTGGATATCAGTTATACTTGAGCGAAACACGTGGATGCCTTAAATTCAGGAATAACAACACTCTGAGCTTTTGTTTTTTATGAATATTGAAAGCGTTCACGTATCAGCCTTGAATATAATTACATCCAGCGCCGTATCTATCCTAGGTCTCTCAGCTGTGCTCCTGGATATCAGTTATACTTGAGCGAAACACGTGGATGCGTTCAATTCAGGAATAACAACACTTCTGAGCTTTTGTTTTTTATGAATATTGAAAGCGTTCACGTATCAGCCTTGAATATAATTACATCCAGCGCCGTATCTATCCTAGGTCTCTCAGCTGTGCTCCTGGATATCAGTTATACTTGAGCGAAACACGTGGATGCGTTCAATTCAGGAATAACAACACTTCTGAGCTTTTGTTTTTTATGAATATTGAAAGCGTTCACGTATCAGCCTTGAATATAATTACATCCAGCGCCGTATCTATCCTAGGTCTCTCAGCTGTGCTCCTGGATATCAGTTATACTTGAGCGAAACACGTGGATGCGTTCAATTCAGGAATAACAACACTTCTGTGCTTTTGTTTTTTATGAATATTGAAAGCGTTCACGTATCAGCCTTGAATATAATTACATCCAGCGCCGTATCTATCCTAGGTCTCTCAGCTGTGCTCCTGGATATTAGTTATCCTTGAGCGAAACACGTGGATGCGTTCAATTCAGGAATAACAACACTTCTGTTCTTTTGTTTTTTATGAATATTGAAAGCGTTCACGTATCAGCCTTGAATATAATTACATCCAGCGCCGTATCTATCCTAGGTCTCTCAGCTGTGCTCCTGGATATCAGTTATACTTGAGCGAAACACGTGGATGCGTTCAATTCAGGAATAACAACACTTCTGTGCTTTTGTTTTTTATGAATATTGAAAGCGTTCACGTATCAGCCTTGAATATAATTACATCCAGCGCCGTATCTATCCTAGGTCTCTCAGCTGTGCTCCTGGATATTAGTTATCCTTGAGCGAAACACGTGGATGCGTTCAATTCAGGAATAACAACACTTCTGAGCTTTTGTTTTTTATGAATATTGAAAGCGTTCACGTATCAGCCTTGAATATAATTACATCCAGCGCCGTATCTATCCTAGGTCTCTCAGCTGTGCTCCTGGATATTAGTTATCCTTGAGCGAAACACGTGGATGCGTTCAATTCAGGAATAACAACACTTCTGAGCTTTTGTTTTTTATGAATATTGAAAGCGTTCACGTATCAGCCTTGAATATAATTACATCCAGCGCCGTATCTATCCTAGGTCTCTCAGCTGTGCTCCTGGATATCAGTTATACTTGAGCGAAACACGTGGATGCGTTCAATTCAGGAATAACAACACTTCTGAGCTTTTGTTTTTTATGAATATTGAAAGCGTTCACGTATCAGCCTTGAATATAATTACACCCAGCGCCGTATCTATCCTAGGTCTCTCAGCTGTGCGCCTGGATATCAGTTATACTTGAGCGAAACACGTGGATGCCTTAAATTCAGGAATAACAACACTCTGAGCTTTTGTTTTTTATGAATATTGAAAGCGTTCACGTATCAGCCTTGAATATAATTACATCCAGCGCCGTATCTATCCTAGGTCTCTCAGCTGTGCTCCTGGATATCAGTTATACTTGAGCGAAACACGTGGATGCGTTCAATTCAGGAATAACAACACTTCTGAGCTTTTGTTTTTTATGAATATTGAAAGCGTTCACGTATCAGCCTTGAATATAATTACATCCAGCGCCGTATCTATCCTAGGTCTCTCAGCTGTGCTCCTGGATATCAGTTATACTTGAGCGAAACACGTGGATGCGTTCAATTCAGGAATAACAACACTTCTGAGCTTTTGTTTTTAATGAATATTGAAAGCGTTCACGTATCAGCCTTGAATATAATTACATCCAGCGCCGTATCTATCCTAGGTCTCTCAGCTGTGCTCCTGGATATCAGTTATACTTGAGCGAAACACGTGGATGCGTTCAATTCAGGAATAACAACACTTCTGAGCTTTTGTTTTTTATGAATATTGAAAGCGTTCACGTATCAGCCTTGAATATAATTACATCCAGCGCCGTATCTATCCTAGGTCTCTCAGCTGTGCTCCTGGATATCAGTTATCCTTGAGCGAAACACGTGGATGCGTTCAATTCAGGAATAACAACACTTCTGAGCTTTTGTTTTTTATGAATATTGAAAGCGTTCACGTATCAGCCTTGAATATAATTACATCCAGCGCCGTATCTATCCTAGGTCTCTCAGCTGTGCTCCTGGATATCAGTTATACTTGAGCGAAACACGTGGATGCGTTCAATTCAGGAATAACAACACTTCTGAGCTTTAGTTTTTTATGAATATTGAAAGCGTCCACGTATCAGCCTTGAATATAATTACATCCAGCGCCGTATCTATCCTAGGTCTCTCAGCTGTGCTCCTGGATATCAGTTATACTTGAGCGAAACACGTGGATGCGTTCAATTCAGGAATAACAACACTTCTGAGCTTTTGTTTTTTATGAATATTGAAAGCGTTCACGTATCAGCCTTGAATATAATTACATCCAGCGCCGTATCTATCCTAGGTCTCTCAGCTGTGCGCCTGGATATCAGTTATACTTGAGCGAAACACGTGGATGCGTTCAATTCAGGAATAACAACACTTCTGAGCTTTTGTTTTTTATGAATATTGAAAGCGTTCACGTATCAGCCTTGAATATAATTACACCCAGCGCCGTATCTATCCTAGGTCTCTCAGCTGTGCGCCTGGATATCAGTTATACTTGAGCGAAACACGTGGATGCCTTAAATTCAGGAATAACAACACTTCTGAGCTTTTGTTTTTTATGAATATTGAAAGCGTTCACGTATCAGCCTTGAATATAATTACATCCAGCGCCGTATCTATCCTAGGTCTCTCAGCTGTGCTCCTGGATATCAGTTATACTTGAGCGAAACACGTGGATGCGTTCAATTCAGGAATAACAACACTTCTGAGCTTTTGTTTTTTATGAATATTGAAAGCGTTCACGTATCAGCCTTGAATATAATTACATCCAGCGCCGTATCTATCCTAGGTCTCTCAGCTGTGCTCCTGGATATCAGTTATACTTGAGCGAAACACGTGGATGCGTTCAATTCAGGAATAACAACACTTCTGAGCTTTTGTTTTTTATGAATATTGAAAGCGTTCACGTATCAGCCTTGAATATAATTACATCCAGCGCCGTATCTATCCTAGGTCTCTCAGCTGTGCTCCTGGATATCAGTTATCCTTGAGCGAAACACGTGGATGCGTTCAATTCAGGAATAACAACACTTCTGAGCTTTTGTTTTTTATGAATATTGAAAGCGTTCACGTATCAGCCTTGAATATAATTACATCCAGCGCCGTATCTATCCTAGGTCTCTCAGCTGTGCTCCTGGATATCAGTTATACTTGAGCGAAACACGTGGATGCGTTCAATTCAGGAATAACAACACTTCTGAGCTTTAGTTTTTTATGAATATTGAAAGCGTCCACGTATCAGCCTTGAATATAATTACATCCAGTGCCGTATCTATCCTAGGTCTCTCAGCTGTGCGCCTGGATATCAGTTATACTTGAGCGAAACACGTGGATGCGTTCAATTCAGGAATAACAACACTTCTGAGCTTTTGTTTTTTATGAATATTGAAAGCGTTCACGTATCAGCCTTGAATATAATTACATCCAGCGCCGTATCTATCCTAGGTCTCTCAGCTGTGCTCCTGGATATTAGTTATACTTGAGCGAAACACGTGGATGCGTTCAATTCAGGAATAACAACACTTCTGAGCTTTTGTTTTTTATGAATATTGAAAGCGTTCACGTATCAGCCTTGAATATAATTACATCCAGCGCCGTATCTATCCTAGGTCTCTCAGCTGTGCTCCTGGATATCAGTTATACTTGAGCGAAACACGTGGATGCGTTCAATTCAGGAATAACAACACTTCTGAGCTTTAGTTTTTTATGAATATTGAAAGCGTCCACGTATCAGCCTTGAATATAATTACATCCAACGCCGTATCTATCCTAGGTCTCTCAGCTGTGCTCCTGGATATCAGTTATACTTGAGCGAAACACGTGGATGCGTTCAATTCAGGAATAACAACACTTCTGAGCTTTTGTTTTTTATGAATATTGATAGCGTTCACGTATCAGCCTTGAATATAATTACATCCAGCGCCGTATCTATCCTAGGTCTCTCAGCTGTGCTCCTGGATATCAGTTATACTTGAGCGAAACACGTGGATGCGTTCAATTCAGGAATAACAACACTTCTGAGCTTTTGTTTTTTATGAATATTGAAAGCGTCCACGTATCAGCCTTGAATATAATTACATCCAGCGCCCTATCTATCGTAGGTCTCTCAGCTGTGCGCCTGGATTCACAGGTGATTAAAAATCTTACTGCATGAAATGTACTGTTTTTACCATTTAATTACACAAATGAGTGAATATAGGATGAAGCGAACCTTCTTTTTTCCCATAATACAAAGAAGCTGTAATACATATTCTTGTTATATACACCATTAATTTCAATAACTTGATAATAATTCTTCAAACAATATTATGGGTGGGGCCTTTAAATGTTCAAAAAGCATAATTACTTGAGATTGATTAAATAAATCATCATGCCAGATTTATGTTACAATATATCCAAATCGTAAGACCTCTGTTATAAAAGATGCGTATAAAAGGGTTCGTTCATAGGTTTCGCCCTCTTATCTGTGGCTGGCCCCATCAACAATGAACTAGGTTTTAATTTTATATAATATATGCACCATGTCCTAGAAATGTATAAGAATTGCGGCCAAAACCATGCTGATACATAAACTGGAAACTGTGTATTTATACATAACTGGTACAGTACATTAATCGATTGCTGCTATGGGTTGATAAGACCGTTGATATGTGTGAGTGGTGTAAGTGTGATATTGAAGATCGTAATATACAGTATACTTTTATTTTTACTATGTGATTTAAAATTAAACATACTTAAAAAAAATCAAATCAGAATCCTTATCCATATGCTTCTTTTTAAAACAGAATATATTGCTCTTATAATTTACTCTATTTTCATAATAGTATAGTTTCTGAACAAACCACAGTAAATGTCGCACGTATTTCGAGTAAAAGCATTTTCTGATTCTGAATATTGCAGAAATAATGACAGTATCTTTAGTGGTCAGTGATTAGACCGCGAAATCTTCGTTTTCAATCGAATAATAAGTGCATAAAATAATGCATCCTTAAATTGCTTAACATCGTATTAACTCATATTACTTGGATATCTGTCATATAAAAGATTATAACGTTCTCAAAATGTATAGTTTAGTTGGAAATGAACTCTGAGTAGTCATAGTATCTGATGCTGGCAAGCACAATGAAAACTGCCGTACGCCACCGAAATTTGGACATGGAATATATAAGCTCCATAACTGTCATAGTCGAGATCAAAAAGGTTTGATTTTAATAATTTTCATAAATACTGCAAATTTTTACTTACACTATTTCGTAAATATATTTATTTTTTAAATTTAAAAATAGTTCTATGTTAGAATATTGCTTTTTTATAGAGAAGAAGTCCCATTACGTTACACATTTTATTAATTGAATATTAGTTAACTTAATTCACAACTGTTACTTGTTACTTCAGTAAACTATAACTACCGTGTATCCCTTAAAGGCATTCAAAATTAAATAGTATTTTTTAAGTAACCAGGAAATGTTTGTGTTCCATAATTTGTAAAGTCTTCTATGTCATAGCAGTTTTCCCTAAAGAGAATTGATTTATTTAATCCATGTTTGAAAGCTGTATTTTATAGTTATGGATTTCCCAGTTAACGCCTTAGCTATGCGAATGATAGTAATGATATAAAGAAGGAGACAAAATAAAGATGTCGTGAGAGACAGACTCTCGTTGTGTTTCCGCTTTCTGAGCGACAAGTCCCGAACCCAGGAGCCCGGAAACATGCTGTCGTAAACAGAGGCAAAAGTCATTCGGCTGGAAATCAGTACTCAACACTTCCCCTTACTTTGTTTCTTTTCTACCTTTAGGACTTATACATTTATACTCTCATTTTACAGCACGGTTCTTATTATTACCTTGTGAATACCATTTGAATTTATAAAGATACTAAGATATTGTAGCCTACATAGGATGTTTATGTGAATATAAGAAATTGAAGTATAGTGACCTTCACTTTTCGGTTTGTGAATACCATTTGAATTTATAAAGATACTAAGATATTGTAGCCTACATAGGATGTTTATGTGAATATAAGAAATTGAAGTATAGTGACCTTCACTTTTCGGTTTGTGAATACCATTTGAATTTATAAAGATACTAAGATATTGTAGCCTACATAGGATGTTTATGTGAATATAAGAAATTGAAGTATAGTGACCTTCACTTTTCAGTTTGTGAATACCATTTGAATTTATAAAGATACTAAGATATTGTAGCCTACATAGGATGTTTAGGTGAATATAAGAAATTGAAGTATAGTGACCTTCACTTTTCAGTTTGTGAATACCATTTGAATTTATAAAGATACTAAGATATTGTAGCCTACATAGGATGTTTAGGTGAATATAAGAAATTGAAGTATAGTGACCTTCACTTTTCAGTTTGTGAATACCATTTGAATTTATAAAGATACTAAGATATTGTAGCCTACATAGGATGTTTAGGTGAATATAAGAAATTGAAGTATAGTGACCTTCACTTTTCAGTTTGTGAATACCATTTGAATTTATAAAGATACTAAGATATTGTAGCCTACATAGGATGTTTAGGTGAATATAAGAAATTGAAGTATAGTGACCTTCACTTTTCAGTTTGTGAATACCATTTGAATTTATAAAGATACTAAGATATTGTAGCCTACATAGGATGTTTAGGTGAATATAAGAAATTGAAGTATAGTGACCTTCACTTTTCGGTTTGTGAATACCATTTGAATTTATAAAGATACTAAGATATTGTAGCCTACATAGGATGTTTAGGTGAATATAAGAAATTGAAGTATAGTGACCTTCACTTTTCAGTTTGTGAATACCATTTGAATTTATAAAGATACTAAGATATTGTAGCCTACATAGGATGTTTAGGTGAATATAAGAAATTGAAGTATAGTGACCTTCACTTTTCAGTTTGTGAATACCATTTGAATTTATAAAGATACTAAGATATTGTAGCCTACATAGGATGTTTAGGTGAATATAAGAAATTGAAGTATAGTGACCTTCACTTTTCAGTTTGTGAATACCATTTGAATTTATAAAGATACTAAGATATTGTAGCCTACATAGGATGTTTAGGTGAATATAAGAAATTGAAGTATAGTGACCTTCACTTTTCGGTTTGTGAATACCATTTGAATTTATAAAGATACTAAGATATTGTAGCCTACATAGGATGTTTAGGTGAATATAAGAAATTGAAGTATAGTGACCTTCACTTTTCAGTTTGTGAATACCATTTGAATTTATAAAGATACTAAGATATTGTAGCCTACATAGGATGTTTATGTGAATATAAGAAATTGAAGTATAGTGACCTTCACTTTTCAGTTTGTGAATACCATTTGAATTTATAAAGATACTAAGATATTGTAGCCTACATAGGATGTTTAGGTGAATATAAGAAATTGAAGTATAGTGACCTTCACTTTTCAGTTTGTGAATACCATTTGAATTTATAAAGATACTAAGATATTGTAGCCTACATAGGATGTTTAGGTGAATATAAGAAATTGAAGTATAGTGACCTTCACTTTTCGGTTTGTGAATACCATTTGAATTTATAAAGATACTAAGATATTGTAGCCTACATAGGATGTTTAGGTGAATATAAGAAATTGAAGTATAGTGACCTTCACTTTTCAGTTTGTGAATACCATTTGAATTTATAAAGATACTAAGATATTGTAGCCTACATAGGATGTTTTAGGTGAATATAAGAAATTGAAGTATAGTGACCTTCACTTTTCGGTTTGTAAATACCATTTGAATTTATAAAGATACTAAGATATTGTAGCCTACATAGGATGTTTAGGTGAATATAAGAAATTGAAGTATATTGACCTTCACTTTTCGGTTTGTGAATACCATTTGAATTTATAAAGATACTAAGATATTGTAGCCTACATAGGATGTTTAGGTGAATATAAGAAATTGAAGTATAGTGACCTTCACTTTTCAGTTTGTGAATACCATTTGAATTTATAAAGATACTAAGATATTGTAGCCTACATAGGATGTTTATGTGAATATAAGAAATTGAAGTATAGTGACCTTCACTTTTCGGTTTGTAAATACCATTTGAATTTATAAAGATACTAAGATATTGTAGCCTACATAGGATGTTTATGTGAATATAAGAAATTGAAGTATAGTGACCTTCACTTTTCGGTTTGTGAATACCATTTGAATTTATAAAGATACTAAGATATTGTAGCCTACATAGGATGTTTAGGTGAATTTAAGAAATTGAAGTATAGTGACCTTCACTTTTCAGTTTGTGAATACCATTTGAATTTATAAAGATACTAAGATATTGTAGCCTACATAAGATGTTTATGTGAATATAAGAAATTGAAGTATAGTGACCTTCACTTTTCGGTTTGTGAATACCATTTGAATTTATAAAGATACTAAGATATTGTAGCCTACATAGGATGTTTAGGTGAATTTAAGAAATTGAAGTATATTGACCTTCACTTTTCAGTTTGTGAATTTGGCCCTACATTTAACCTACCAGAATTGCAATAGCTTTTCTAAATACATATTATTTTATAATTTTATTCACATATTGCACTTTCAAACTATCTAACTCCTTTAGAAGCCCAAAATGCTAAAATAAACCATGTTTTAACCCTAGAGTATAAATTCACGGAAGAACTAAGAAATAGTAAGTGCTTGCACCGAAAGGTTCTGCTTTAATCACACCAATACAAAACACACACAAGTAATATTTGCAATCAGTTAAGTAAGAGAATAAGTAACTACATAACTTTATCCACCTAATATCAGACTTTAACATTCAATACAGGGGTAATAATCGATAATCCCGTCGTTTCACAGCACCTGATGCTCTTATGTCAAACATTCCTTACAAAAATGTCAATTCCTAAGTAAAATATATCAAAACAAAGATATATATATATATATATATATATATATATATAAAATATCAAATGATAATCCACTATAAGATTATCGCTGGACCACAGACCCTGAGAATCTCAATGGTATTAACGAAAGCAATTTGTATAACGAATACGAGGGTGGAATAACAAGTTTTAACTAGAGTTATATATCTCCAATAATTAAAATTAAAAACATATACATTTTCCCTAGATGTATCAACATGTTGGTATATTTATAATTAGAATAGAGGGCAGTTGATTAGAAGACATCATACATGAATATACAATATTCCATCCTCTCAATAACTTTATGGTTTTATACATGTATTTGTCAAGGATCCACTGTCATGTCCAAATATTATATATTCTACCGTAATTTCCTGGGACACGGATTACATTTTATTTTTTAATGCATCCGCTAAATTATCCACTATATTGATCATTATAGAATGATTAACTTATTATGAAAATTATGTCGCAATAACTATTTCACAAATATTAAATGGAAATTAGTGGCTTACTAATATGGTTATTCAATATCCTACTTTATGTATTATTGTTGTGATGATACTCAGATGACGTTGTTAGTATAAATATGATTGTTTTGAAATATAAAATATTTAAATCTAAATTAATATTACAATACATACATAATTATACTGCTACTTAAACTCCTTATTAAAAGGGAAGATATGTAAACAATTTTCATACTGTTCCTTGCTAACAAAAATATCGCTGAATAAAATATTAATGGTCGGAGGCGGTCGATGATTTGTCAGAGAGATTACCGACAAAGTTCTTGAAGCCTAATTATTAGTTAAAAGTAACTTCAAACTTCCCTGATTTTACCTTCCAAACTAATTAAGTATTGAACACTGAAAGTTCTTTAGCTACCTAGATAGTTTTAAATGGAACTGCTAATATGTTTTAGATAGAATTGTACAATATGTTTACAACTGATAGCAAAATAAGTAATAATCCACATAAATAAAACGATATTAGCTCACATAAGGTTCTATTTCACCTATTGGTTTAGGAATTAATTTTTTAATAAGAGCAATTTAGGTCCTGAAAGATGTTAAAAATTTTACTACTAAGTCATATATCAAAACCAAAATGAAGGCAGCAAACGATTCCTGTTATCTGAGACCACTAAAACATGCCACATTTTCCTTTTACGATTATAATGTTTGTGTAGTACTTCCAGAACTAAATCTTACAACATTCATACGGTCAGTATTGACCATCATTAAACAGATTTACCACACCTAAATTCACCCAGTTTTGGTTCCTCAGACTAAAACAATAAATTCCAGAATATTTTCACCAAAGATGTTGAACGGTGGCCACCATGCAGTAAATCTCACAAATGTTTAATTGGGTTAAAGGTATTGTGAGAGGTTAGGAGGTAAGTCGGTATATATGATAGGTGATAAATCCATCCTAGTGCCCAAAACCCTGCAATCCATAGAATCCAGAAATGACCCAAGTATAATCCACTTTACTCAGACTGCTGTTCTTCATCAAGTTGTATAATTGATACACTACCAATGCCATATAACGTGAATCGTATATTGTTACCACCACGAACCACCCTCTTCTTATTATCAGGCTTCATTTTTGACGAAGATCCGATGGAAGAGGGACGAACTCCAGGTTTCATAACATTTTAATTACAAGTATTATGAACGATCGATAAGACAATTTAGTGCTATGTTGTTGCGACAAGGCTTCCTTGTAGACATAATCATTCGCTGAGCAGATTCGTAAACGTCCTAGAAATCCATGTATGTTACGTAAACTTAGCGCGACCGCTTACTGTTGTATAATAAGGGCAGCTGACGTATGACCGCTTACTGTTGTATAGTAAGGGCAGTTGACGTATGACCGCTTACTGTTGTATAGTAAGGGCGGCTGACGTATGAACGCTTACTGTTGTATAGTAAGGGCAGCTGACGTATGGACACATCCCACGACGTTTGAATCTACTTATATCAAAACCTACTTGGTAATATTTTTAAAAATACTAATAGAAAGTTGCTTGTTTATACTATTACCAATATCTAAAGAGTTTTATAAATTGTAACAAATTAAAGAATAGAAACTTCTATGAAAGTACTTATGAATCCTAAAATATAAACCATCCAAATATAAAAGTTTTTTTCAAATCGTCAATGAATATTAGAGGACTAAATGTACAAGATCGTAGTTGTAGGCTTTGCAAGGGCAGATGGTGCATATGTTGCAGAACGGCAACAAATGTCCGTAACCCTGTCGTTTATATTAAAGCAATTGAGTTCTTTTCTTTTAAAGAGAAGTTTACCGTCCATTTACATATTTTTTTAATATTGTAATTCTAATGTAATATATATATATATATATATATATATATATATATATATATATATATATTTGTTTACATTTTATTGTATACATGCTTTTGATAATGTTACTGAAAAGTAACGAAATATTAAGCTTTTCAAGTTGAAGAAACATGTTTTGTTTTCTTTTATACCTATATATGTATATATATATATATATATATATATATATATATATATATATATATATATATATATATAATCGATAACTATGTCAACATATTTTAACACGTTTTTAACTCATCTTGTTGCTTTCAAAGTATAACAATTAAACCAAAATTAAACTATTTATTTACAAAATTCTTTTGTCTTATCTTGTCATTTTTATTGCTTATTCGTTATATTTTATCACCACAGGATTCCTGTATAATTATTTGAAATCATAAATTACACAAAAGGTAATTAGATAATTAATTAATAAAATTACATAAAAAATTTTAATAAGACAACTAAACATTATAAAATTTATGCTACAGTAGTAAATATTCTACTACCCGTGTTAAAATATATTTATGTAAGAATATAATAAATTGATCTTTATCCTACTTGAAATAAAATTACTAAAAATGGCACGGTGGTCCGAATCGTAAGTTTTATATCTACGAGTGTGGTGAATGTGTAGCAATTGTGGCTACACCGCAGTGATACAGCCTAGTTAAATGAATCACGTGGTTGTATTGTTTAGGAGAGAGAGACTGTGACAGGAATAGCAAGTAGAGCTTAGGTGTGATAAATCTCCTTAGCTCAGCTCCCTCCTTACACATCTCGCCGTGTCGGTAGAAACTCAACCTGGTTACAGTAGGATTAGCGAACTTCGGCTAAGAAACTAACAGTACATATAGAGCCAGTAATACGTATTATATCTCCTAAAAAGTAAAATATTTATGAAACTGTAACTTACTCTTACAGTTCCTGCTGTAGGTTTAGCGTGCTCGTTAATTACTCCGGATTTATCCATGCAGATATGGCACTCATCTGGTAACTTTGTGCGCGAGTTCGTATCCAAAACGTAGTAGCTAATTTATACATGTTTCTTCGTTGTATGTACCTTGTTGTCAAACATTTAACCAAATAAAACTTTTATTCGCTACAACCACAAAGTTAGATTTACTTCATATTAGTGTTATAGCGATCCAAGCTGGTTCGCATTCGATAGATATTCAGAACCTCTGAACATTAGGTGTTATAGGTAAAGAGTTAAATTTTTGTAAGAATTTGTAAATTTAATGTTATAATCAAAAGTAGGCATTCCAATAAGTTTCAGCAACTAATACTACTGTTAGTTACATTTGCCCTTTGCGGTAATATATAATATTGTCTCCATATATTTTACTAATTTAGATAATTTTTTTTGTAAGAAAAAAATTGCTTTTACGTATAAGGTACCAGTTACTTTAACGAGAAACAATAACACTTATGACTCTATAAAAGAAAATAGAAGACCTTCGCCAACCTTTTTTTATGTATCTCACGTGTAGCAGAGGTCAGCCGCTTTCCTAAAATGGTTAAATGCTATGGTTCTTTCTAGAATTCATTATTCTATCATGAGAAGCAATAACTTATTCTTTCAAAAACACGTGACCGTTTGTGTCCTCTCACAATAGATATCTTTCTTTCCCAATAGATTTATACTTGGCGGTTTTCAACATGTTTAATCGAGAAAATATTTAACCCCTTCTTAAGATTTCCAATTATTCCACATTTAATTTGTTAATATTTAGTTCTTTATTCAGATCAAATTACTAATCTCAATGCAAGAAGGGTTAAAAGTATAACTCAAATGGTGTTTATTGCTTTTTAACATTATTATGTAAATTGATTTTTAAACCGACTCCGTTAACTATACTAAAAGAGTAATTTTGTTATACAAGTACATATAATAAACGTGATAGAAATATATGGACTGTATTTTGAAACGTAAAACCCGTAAATAACCGGCAATCAAGTGATAACGATGAGGACATTAACCTCAATATTAGTCTAAAATATGAACGTCATCACCATATTTCGTTCGGTTACTATTTTAGTTTATCTAGTCCAGGAGAAATAGCAGTTAAAAATGGTCAAATAAATTAATGTTTTCTTTCAGCAAACTAATGGCACAATTTAGTCAAATACATCATAAATAAATAATACAATGTATAATGAAAAATTTCAATATTTTGTTTATTTTCAATTTTTCTGCAGTTTTTTTCAATTAAATTACATATTTTTTATTTAATTTCTTTAAAATAGACAAAAAAAAGAAAATAATGAGCCGTCAGAAAACCGTTTTTTATTTAAAAAAATGTTTCAAAATGGTGATTGAAAATTATCAAAATATTTTTTAAAGTGAAATTTTATTATAACCGCTGAATATTTCTTAATGAAAAAAATACAGTATTTTTAGAATACAACATAGTATATTTAATAAAACTTTCAGCTCAATCGAACCATTTTTGTAAAATAAAAAAATTAAAAACCCAAAAACTGGTTTTTTGAATTTTTTAGGGAGATTTTTGAGGTTAGGGAAAAATGATTACAACATAAGTTGTAGATTTTTTCATTTCCAACAACTTTTATATTTACATTTTTCAATAGGATGCATTGTTTACTCACAAATTGCAAAAAAACCATTTTCACCCCTAAAAACCACCCCTCCTATACCCCCTAATAGACGATTTTGGTTCGGAATGTTTTTTTTCTTTATTTATGATGTATTTGACTAAATTGTGCCATTAGTTTGCTGTAAGAAAACATTTATTTTTTCAATCAGGTAATACGACTGGACTAATCACTCAGTTTACATATAGATCTTAAACATTCCATGCAGTTGTTTACCTTACACAGCGTATGGTGTTTTCTTATGGTGGGGTATATGGTAAAAATATTACCATCGTCTAGACACGCATATTCATGTTTGGATACACTTCAACTCGATCTCCATCTGATATTTCAGTTAGGAGAAGTCATACTGTAAATGTAGCGTATATTAATGTTTGTACAGAGCTGCACTTAAAACTCCGTTCACGTTATTCCCGAGGCTCCATTGAGACACCAGAGAAGTTCAGAAGTTCAGAGTCGTACTGTAAATGTAGCGTATATTAATGTTTGTACAGAGCTGCACTTAAAAACTCCGTTCACGTTATTCCCGAGGCTCCATTGAGACACCAGAGAAGTTCAGAAGTTCAGAGTCATACTGTAAATGTAGCGTATATTAATGTTTGTACAGAGCTGCACTTAAAACTCCGTTCACGTTATTCCCGAGGCTCCATTGAGACACCAGAGAAGTTCAGAAGTTCAGAGTCGTACTGTAAATGTAGCGTATATTAATGTTTGTACAGAGCTGCACTTAAAAACTCCGTTCACGTTATTCCCGAGGCTCCATTGAGACACCAGAGAAGTTCAGAAGTTCAGAGTCATACTGTAAATGTAGCGTATATTAATGTTTGTACAGAGCTGCACTTAAAACTCCGTTCACGTTATTCCCGAGGCTCCATTGAGACACCAGAGGAGGCTCTAAAAGTATTAGGGAGGTTGATCCGTCGACTTAACTCATAATCACCCTGAGCGCAATTTCACTTCGTAAATTCTCCTTGTTTTGCTTCTTAATGTAAGTAATAGGGTTTACTTACAGTAGGTTCGGGAATAAGTCTGTGTTAAAATTTTTCCTTATAAGCTAAAATGTCACTTTGAATGTAACAGTACACATGGTATCAATGCCTGATTGTATTAAAAACTATACCATACTTTATGTATAACAATGGACATTCTCTTCAACATTTAAACTTATTGGTAGCACTGTTTTAATTCTGGTTATATAGGAAAATTTTGTATTATTATACTATTATTTTAATTTGTTAAAATTATGCTTTATAAATATTATATAAACTTGATTGTTTAAAAGTATGTTCTTCCTGGTAAAACTCCTTTAAAGTAAAATATTTATATTCATGAATAATTTTTAGAACATGTAAAAGACATGTAACTTTCTCCTCCGAAATAATAATTCTCATAAATAAACTATAGGTATTACTGTCATGAACAATTATTATACTGTCAAAGTATAAATATCATAATAATATGTTATCGCTCACTCATTCAATAAGTTTGCCTGATTTAGCTAGAAATTGTAATTTGCATAATTATTGACCTCCGACTGCAGGTAATTACTCTAAGTGTTCAATATCCATTAGGGTCCAATTAATTTGCTTTGGTGACTGATGATATAACCTCAGACATACTAACTACCCTTGGGTATAATCAGAGGTTGAATTCGTTTGTGTAGCGTAAATAAAGCATCTGTCAGGTTTTTTTGTGAAACTTGGCATTGGCTGGCATATTCGACTAAACGGTATTGTTGTAGTTGTATGTTTATAGTATCCAACTCAATACGGCAACATATGATTGCTCGACGGGTTCACAGACGTTGCCAGAAACGTTTCAAATGGATACTTCATTTTATTAGGCTACCTTTGTTACTAGGTTAAAATATGATTCGACTGTACTAAAATGTTATAATAATTTATTCAGCTTTTTTATATTTCCTCATTGTTACCCATAAGTGGTGTGTAAAATATGTGCCAACCTCAGCCAAATTCCTTATAGAGTGACACGATAATGTACGAACTCAATGTTGGCAATATAAGAATGACGCTTCAAACAAGATTTCAATTCAGTTAATTTTTTAGACATAGTTTGAACAGTCATTTGGACAAGAATTGAAATTTTCCATGTCCTTGAGTTACATGCTTTTCAAAAATATTGTATGAAGATCAAGTGAAGAAGATGCTGTAACTGACGATTATCTTACTTTTGCGCATCGTGGAAACAAGCTACTTTAATTTAAAGTAGGACATTTGCAGCCGACATAGCTTTTCCATTGTTAAGTTAATAATCCGTGACAATCATAAACCATTTTAATTATTAAATTTACTCTATAGTTTTAAACGAACACTACAAAAGTGTCGTGAGTGTTTGCTAAAATAGTGTATGAGTATAGAAAATTCAAAGTCAGTTAAAGTTTAAATCGGTAAATACTTTATTTCCTTGTCAATCTTTTAGTTTTTTTTATTGTATAAAAATTAAAGTATTTTTTACTATATAGCAATAGTGTAAATTACAAGAGAATATGTTGTGCAACTACTGGTAAATGGAAGCAAAGAAAGACTACAATACAATTTGTTTTGTTACTGAAATCATAAAGGGTGATGAAATATTCAATATACTGATATTGGAAACATATCGCCGGCTTACTGTGTAGCATATTTATATACTTTCAGAATAAGAAATGATATCAACAAGAACATTTTGCATATAAGAAAATGGTGATGTATTTGTCTTCCGTAGATACAGTGATTGTTTATGTTATAATGCATGCTTAAATATAATATTAAATTTCAATAAGCCTTCATGATATTTAGAAATTATTGTATTGTACTTCACCATTACATTTTAAATATAGATCAGCTATAAAATGTTTCAGAGTCGTACGTATCAAGTGATTGTTTAGCTATTATAATTTTAATATAAATTACAGTATTTTCAAATATTGTTTATTATTTATATTTTATTTTGCCTTTTTGTTGCATTATCAAAGATCAAATTAGTTATACTATTAAAGTAAGTATAAAGGATATAATTATTATATTCATTTATTTTATTTATTATTTATTGTAACCCTTTCACGTTGTCTGTAACATCTGGCCAAAGGCCAGAGTTCCATATGCATTATATGAGGACTCCCACTTTCTTAATCAATGTGCTCCTGATTGAGTTACAAACCTACAATAAAACCATGATATATAATCCAAATTAGCTTTCCTAGTCATAGCTTTACATTAATTTTGGTTAATCGACATAACTGGTAATATTATAATCAGCTAGTTATCCCTTGACTGTTCTAGGTTGTGTATCTCAATCTCAGTGCTCCTGATTGTGTTACAAACCTACACTAAAACCATGATATATAATCCAAATTAGCTTTCCTAGTCATAGATTTACGTTAATTTTGGTTAATCGCCATAACTGCTAATATTATAATCAGCTAGTTATCACTTGACTGTTCTAGGTTATGTATCTCAGTCTCAGTGCTCCTGATTGTGTTAAAACCCTACACTAAAACCATGATATATAATCCAAATTAGCTTTCCTAGTCATAGCTTTACATTAATTTTGGATAATCGACATAACTGGTAATATTATATTAAGCTAGTTATCACTTGACTGTTCTAGGTTATGTATCTCAGTCTTAGTGCTCCTGATTGTGTTACAAACCTACACTAAAACCATGATATATAATCCAAATTAGCTTTCCTAGTCATAGCTTTACATTAATTTTGGATAATCGACATAACTGGTAATATTATATTCAGCTAGTTATCACTTGACTGTTCTAGGTTATGTATCTCAGTCTCAGTGCTCCTGATTGTGTTAAAACCCTACACTAAAACCATGATATATAATCCAAATTAGCTTTCCTAGTCATAGCTTTACATTAATTTTGGTTAATCGACATAACTGCTAATATTATAATCAGCTAGTTATCACTTGACTGTTTTAGGTTATGTATCTCAGTGTTAGTGCTCCTAATTGTGTTATAAACCTACACTAAAACCATGATATATAGTCCAAATTACCTTTCCTAGTCATAGCTTTACATTAATTTTGGATAATCGACATAACTGCTAATATTATAATCAGCTAGTTATCATTTGACTGTTCTAGGTTATGCATCTCAATCTCAGTGCTCCTGATTGTGTTACAAACCTACACTAAAACCATGATATATAATCCAAATTACCTTTCCTAGTCATTGCTTTACATTCATTTTGGTTAATCGACATAACTGGCAATATTATAATCAGCTAGTTATCACTTGACTGTTCTAGATTATGTATCTCAGTCTCAGTGCTCCTGATTGTATTACAAACCTACACTAAAACTACGATATATAATCCAAATTAGCTTTCCTAGTCATAGCTTCACATTAATTTTGGTTAATCGACATAACTGGTAATATTATAATCAGCTGGTTATCACTTGACTGTTCTAGGTTATGTATCTCAGTCTCAGTGCTCCTGATTGTGTTACAAACCTACACTAAAACCATGATATATAATCCAAATTAGCTTTCCTAGTCATAGCTTTACATTAATTTTGGTTAATCGACATAACTGCTAATATTATAATCAGCTAGTTATCACTTGACTGTTCTAGGTTATGTATTTCAGTCTCAGTGCTCCTGATTGTGTTACAAACCTGCACTAAAACCATGATATATAATCCAAATTACCTTTCCTAGTCATAGCTTTACATTAATTTTGGTTAATCGACATAACTGCTAATATTATAATCAGCTAGTTATCACTTGACTGTTCTAGGTTATATATTTCAGTCTCAGTGCTCCTGATTGTGTTACAAACCTGCACTAAAACCATGATATATAATCCAAATTACCTTTCCTAGTCATAGCTTTACATTAATTTAGGTTAATCGACATAACTGCTAATATTATAATCAGCTAGTTATCACTTGACTGTTCTAGGTTATGTATCTCAGTCTCAGTGCTCCTGATTGTGTTACAAACCTGCACTAAAACCATGATATATAATCCAAATTAGCTTTCCTAGTCATAGCTTTACATTAATTTAGGTTAATCGACATAACTGGTAATATTATAATCAGCTAGTTATCACTTGACTGCTCTAGGTTATATCTCGTTCTCAGTTTTCTTGGTGTCACTGGATGAAAGATTTCAAACTAAATGTGATAATATCATGTCCGGTACCGGGAGTACTAATTATGATTTGTGAGGTTACGAATCTTGTACGATTCTTAGAAATTATGAAGGGAGTATAAACTACGATAGTGATAGTGCACCTGAAGTGTTCAAAGGCTGTACCGATTAAGAGCCAGACTTTTTTGTAAGTGATATTAATGAGATGATCAGTCGTGGTGAAATCATGACCTCTAGCCTAGTTACATCAAAACGAGGTAGGATTTTTCCAAGTACTTTTTTTAAACGTGCGCCTGTATTATTAAACGACACTAGGCATCATCATTGAGCCGTTAAAGTCTCATTTGACCTATATGTTTCAGACAATAATGAAGATCCTTCACCACAACCTTCAAACAGACAAACTAACTGGAAGTCTCTGGCGGTAGACTTTAAACGTCACGTCTTTAAGTCTTTGTCCACTGCATTAAAACAATGCAAGTATTCATCCAGATATTGTTGAAACCATGGCAAAATTTGGACCAATTTATATTTTATAGTGCGTTATAACAGTAGTTTTATTTATTGGTCGAAGAAACTAATTGTTGTCCAGAGCATATTTCACAATGTATTCATAATAGCCCCCATGGTAGGTTTTAAAAATGGATGAAATTTACTGTGAGACAGTTTTTTCAGAATTTTTATGTACATGGGGTTGAATTTACTTTTACTAATAAGCTCATTAATGGTGTAACGAAACTATAAAGGTGAGTTGTATCCAAAGTTACGATGAAAAATATATATGAACTCATTCTAAGAGCTCTGTATTGTGCTAATGATGAAGGATAAAAGACACATTACACGAAATTGGCTTTAAAAATATAAAAGTTGTTAAGCTATTGAACAGAAATATTGTAATATAGGCTATACCTGAAGATAAAATGTATAAGGATAAGTGTTTTATACCATTTCCTGAACAGGTTATGTCTTTAGTAATACTTTTTAGACAATTATTACAGGTAATAATTCCTGAAAAAAAGAACCTTCATGGAATTAAGATATTATGTCAGATTTTACAGAGGGTGACTATTATATTAATTATAAAATATACATTGACAAAAAGTATAACCCAACAGCTGTACACTTTTTGGGAGGACAATTTAATTTGTATACACTGTATCCCTAAAATTACAATGTACTAGTGGTATATAGTCACAGCGTAAAATGGTGTAGAGGACTTTATTCGACATTATCCCCAATGCCTCAGTTGGCAATGATGTACAAGAATTCAAGTGAGTAACAGAAAATGATAAAATTATTTTAAAGGAAAATTGGTCATTGAAGCAGACAAGATGTATTAACATACCTTATAATCAAGAGCACAGGTAGGAAATAAAACTAAAGAAGCAAACCTACTACACGTAATAAACATACTTAAAAAATGGCAGAAAGAAGTGCAGTAGAAAATTATATACTAAATGGCTAAACAAAGATCTGCTTTTGTCCAAGGTGATATCTTTTACTTTATGAAGTAACCAACAAATTGTAAATGTACCATCTTTACATTGAGATTTGGCCTTTTTTGTAATTTTATTGTATAGATTAGTTTTATTACGATTACAAATTTTTTATAACATTGTGGTGCATCCACAAGTAACATAAATGATAGTCAGGAAAATAATCGTAATTTCTGATAAAGTACAGCTATAATTTAAAAGAATACTTACGTTATTATTTAGTTTCTTTCAACAAAATCATGGCCTAAGGGAGGCGACCGTGAATTTCTGTGCGGCTGTCATGCATTATCCTAAGTCAATTTGTTAAACAAATTTAAATAAATAATGTTGGTTATTCAAAACTGTTTTGAATATTGTTTTGAATATTGACTATACATTGCAACAGTCTTGAGTTCTCCTAAGCACAATTCATCTAATTCATTTCTATTGCACAGTTAACTTTTTGAACAAGAAAGCATATTGTTTCCGTTTTTTGTGTAGTATGAATATATAAAAGTATTATATCCAAATAATTTAGATTTCTGAAACCCATCTGTACATATGAGAGAAGTAATATAATTTTAAATAATTTTAAAATTAACAATATGTTTTTGGTTTTGTAAGAATGTTCTAAGAAACTTTTAAAATTACTACCAATCTTAGGGCTAAATAAATAGGTTGAAATATTTATAATAATAATTGTACAAATGGTTCAGCCCAATATTGTTTGGGTTATTACTATAAGTAAACATTATGATTCAATACAACCAATATGGTTATTTAGGGTGAACTACGTTAAAATTTATATCCCATTGTTTGTGAATCCACGTATAAAAAAAGCCTGGATAAATGTCGTTGGAATAGCACTGACAAATATTCATTTCAGCATTGGTTATTTTTCGGATATCATATTGGATAGTGTCACTTCTATGCAAGTACTTATATTCTTTGATCTTTTCTGAAACAAGGAATTGAAACCAGCACCCTAAACTTATATCCTTATTTATTCTGTCATTGGAGTTTATTCCACGTACTTTCCAAAACAACCTGTCACCTTCCACAGGTGTCTCCAAACTGTCAATATTCTTCTAAAAACAATGAACAGCCTTAATGATAGTTGCAACAAATCATGGTAATCGCGAGTTATGACGTCTGGACATCAAGTGACACTTGAAGCTCCTACTGCGCTCAATCATCACCAGGGGCTTGGGAGATAATTCCTATCCACAATTTGTAGTTGGATTGAAGTAATGATTAAGGGTGGGGGGGGAGGTTGAAAATAGGTTTAGTATCGTTAGATGTAATATTTTTTAAATTGTTCAACAAATCATGGTAATCGCGAGTTATGACGTCTGGACATCAAGTGACACTTGAAGCTCCTACTGCGCTCAATCATCACCAGGGGCTTGGGAGATAATTCCTATCCACAATTTGTAGTTGGATTGAAGTAATGATTAAGGGTGGGGGGGAGGTTGAAAATAGGTTTAGTATCGTTAGATGTAATATTTTTTAAATTGTTCAACAAATCAATTAATGAAAGTCAAGAGTATTAGTATTTAAATATTAAAACTGTAAAAATCTTTAAACTAAAAACAGTTATAATTGTTATTTAAATATAATGTAAGTAATAAATAAATAAATGTTTTATTGCGTTAGACAATATAACACTGTATGGCAATCGTCATTATATTTGTTTAATTCAGTAATTGAGGCAGAGAAAACCAAAGAGTTTGTAGTAAAATGTTAGGTAATATAATTTAGTAAGCTAATGAATATATATTAATTCTGTCTGACGGATCTAACCGTTCAAAAACGAAATTTCAGATGGAACTTATAAAAGAAAATAAATATTCAGTGACGAGATGTAGTACCAAATAAAATATTTTTTAATACTCTCAACAAGGAGAATGATTTTTAAATTGACATTTATCAAATAGCTTATGTTTAATTATATATATATATATATATATATATATATATATATATAATTGTGTGTGTGTGTGTGGGGGGGGGTGTGATTAACTATTTTATCGATTTAAATACAATTCATATAAAGTTTATTTCAAGGAAATCCGTTAATGATCGGTTTTAAGCCTTTTTTTTAAACAACGGTATATCATTTGATTGCATTCTTAAATAACAATTTTAATAAAGTTCGTCTCTAAGCATATCATGGACGGCTGGATCTGTTTCTTATAATTTGTAAAAAATCCCAAATCTGATAATGAATAAATATTCTACTTAAAATGATCGATTAGTATAGTAGTATAGTGCTAATATGAACACTAATTATTTAGTTTTCCTATAGAGCACATCAGTGAGAATCTTTATATAAATAAATAAAGCTTGATGATCTAAATTATTATTATGTTCATGTTACGTGCCCGAAATTGAGGTCTGTCTCTTGATACTGTAGCTCTCAATATTTACAGTAGCCAATAAAGAAGAAGGCGGACGACCAATAACTTAACTTCATGTACCATTCTCTCTATGACTATAATGGACTACATGAAATCATATATTTGGGCAATATTTGTTGATGAGAACTCCGAGAGGGGGAAGGGGATGTTTCCCACCGCGATAGGTATATGACACTGGTAAATTTTATACTAACTTGTATTATTCTTAAGCTGAATCTAGAAATAGGATTATATAGTGAGCAGATATTAGACATGCACTGTAACTATATCAGTTTTACAGATGTTTATAATTTGAAAGAAAAAAAACTAATACAACGAGCCGCGTGATCTGAAAAAGAAGCTGATGTTTCTTAAGGATATAATTTAAAAGTAAATGTTATAGATGTAATTCTTTAGATCCTGTCCAGTGGCGCACCCAGAAATCTTCTTTGGGTGTTGTCCAAAACGCCGGAGAGTCTTTGATGGATAACCCCCGGAACATTTTTGTAATTCTAGGTCATAAAGTCGTTCAAAATAGTAGTTATGAACTATAATTGAGGACAAAGATCTAGTCAGATTGAAAAACTTTTTCGTTAAAACCACTTTACTACCCATGACCAGGTGAAGCTTATACAGTGGTAATTAAAATATTCTATAACAAATACAGTTAATAAGGCGTTTACTTAACTAAAACAAAGTTTTAGTTAAGTCATGATATTTCATGAAAAATCATGATAAAAATCATGATATTTACAACGTATTGAAAAAAATATTAATTTAAAATAAAAAAAACAAGACCAAAGCTAAATCTGTATGTCTACTCTTGAATCATCAAATACAGGTATCCGAGTTTGAAAATGGACCATAAACTAACTAGCAGACTCACAATAACGAGAGTTATATAAATGTTTTGTTTGTTTATTTCTCCACTTATACATATTAAACTGTCTACTAACAATAACTTCCCGTTTTTATACTATAGGATGCTTCCTATATTATTTAATTATTTATAGGAATCTTTATTTCAAAATTAATCAATTGTTTATGCACTGACTAATATGTTTATTGATTGTTAAAGTAAACTTGTAATTATTAAATAATTAGTTTTATGGATCTTTTAAACTTTTGACTTAATGATAATAAATTCAAAATAGGTTATTATACTTTATGTATTTTTAATGTACAAAACAAACTTGGAAAATTAAGGTTTTAAAATTCAAAGATTTGTAACAACAAATAATAATTCAGTACTCTTATTGATGTTAAGAAGATTGTATATATAGTTGAGATTCATTAATCATTCTTGGGTGTTTAAGTTTTAAAGTTTGTTTGTAAAGATATGTTCATCAGTTTTGGACTTAACCAAAGATTAAATGTAAATATTTGATTTATATAATATATAGCTGAATCTGTTAGGTGTTAAGATTATAGTCATTCTAAAATATTGATTGTTTTGATGTAGTGTAATTAAATTAACAGAATAAATTATGGTTTTCAATTGAAGAATGTTTAGAGAAGTAACTTAGTGTTTTAAACTGTAACCTTAATTGATGATGTACTAATTTAAATATTCTGAGCTTAAATTGAATTTAACTTGATTTGATTGTAGGTAAATAGGTAAACATATTGTAGCTAATTGTAGGTAAACATATTGTAATGAGTAATTAGTCTTTAATCTGCCTTGTTTAATGAATATTTAAGGTTGAATTTGTAAGATGAATATTGAAAAAAAAAAAAATTTGATTTCAGGTAAAAGGTAGGTGAGGTCTAAAGCCTCTTGCTAATTGATGTTAGTAGTTTATCTTCATTATTACTAGAAGCCCTGCTAATTGCTAATTGATGTTAGTAGTTTGTCATCATTATTACTAAAGCCCCTTGCTAATTGATGTTAGTTGTTTGTCCTCATTATTACTAGAAGCCCTGCTAATTGCTAATTGATGTTAGTAGTTTGTCTTCATTATTACTAAAGCCCCTTGCTAATTGATGTTAGTAGTTTGTCCTTATTATTACTAGAAGCCTTGCTTCTAGCATTGAAGGTAGGGAGGATATAGGATGCTTCCTATATTATTTAATTATTTATAGGAATCTTTATATTTTTATTAAGAGAATTGTGAATTAATATAATAAGTGAATTGTAAGATTGTGATCCTTTGAGCAGTGCTAAATTTCTTGTTAATTCGGGTTCGAGGAATGCTAGAAGCTTCCTTTTGTATCTAGGTATTGAGCATAGGTTACAGGTCTGGGTTGGATAGGTACCATCCAATTCAGACATTGTGTTTGCTCAAATTTGATTGGCCAATGTTAGGTTGATTAGATGGTGGGAGGGACTTCTAGATCCTTCCGGAGGCTTCAACCACGTTTTCAGGGGATTCTTGCTGTGTGCTCAGAGAGAGAAGTTCGTGTAAAGTGATAGCCTACTCTTGCCGTATTGATTTTTCGGTAGGAAGGTTGATTTTGAGATTAAATTCTTTTCTAAATTTAAAGTTTAATGTTTAAATTGATTGATCTATAATAGTTATTTTTTTAGTTGGTGAACAGCAGATGTGTGAGGTACTGTGAAAGTTAGAATTTAACACTTAAATAGTAAATTGCTTGATGATATTTTCCTGTTCATCTTGGTTTAATCAGGAATAGCCTACTGAAAAAGAAAATTTATTTTATGTTCTGAGATTCTATATATATTTTAACAAGTTCCTAAATTTAAAATTGAAAGCCAAGCGGATAATTCTGGATAATTCAATAATTTGTAAATTGGAAATTTACAGAAAATAAGTAGTTTGAAATTGTTACAATTTTGAATTTAACTGGTTGGACATTATCTTTGATAATATATTAAATATTAATATTACCTTAATTTGTTTGATTTTTATTTTGAGGAGAAGTCTTATTTTATTATTTTTTTCATTTTATATTTGAAGAAGATTATTTTATTTTGAAGTTTAATGAAGATTTTTATTTTGAGTTTGTGTTGAAAAGTAGCACTGAGAACTTGAAGGAAACAATTATTGAATGATTTATTGATTGTTAATTATAAGACTTGACTTGTGAACTTTTGTTGGGTAAAAAAAGAAACAATTGAGAATAAATTAAAAGTAAAAAAGATAGCTTGGCGTTGCTGTATTATTGATTTCAAATTTTAATTAAAATTACTATTAATTTATACTGAGTTTAATTATTGAATACCATTGGAACTTGTGCATTCTAAAAATAAAGGGTTATTAGATTATAACTCAATTGATCGCTCTTATACTAAAACAAAAATAGTTGTAATTGGTTTATAGAAATTAACCTTACTATAGACACGTTACATATACCAATGACAATGAATACTTCCGGATTTTGGTGATTTTCAACTAAACTCTAACTTAAAAAAGTCGTAGATGTCTATACAATATAGATATGCGTGTTTTATAATTGCTACATCAGTTTAAGAATAGTAAAAAAGGTTGCCATGAAATTACAAACTTAAATTGTCTTTTTGACCGTGTATTTTTTACAACATTCGCTATTGGTCGCATTATGGAGCTTGGTCATTACATTGACAGTATACTTTTGTAAATCATAACTAAAAGGTTTTATTTTTAACACATATTAAATTGAACAAGTTTTGTTATTTCCCCATAACCGGTAACTGTTCGCGCAATTGCCAGACTGTTCAGGGCGGTGTCGCTGTCGCCTCGTAGTGGTGACGTATGACAACAAACTAACACAATACATAGCCGGTAACTGTTCGCGCAATTGCCAGACTGCTCAGGGCGGTGTCGCTGTCGCCTCGTAGTGGTGACGTATGACAACAAACTAACACAATACATAACCGGTAACTGTTCGCGCAATTGCCAGACTGCTCAGGGCGGTGTCGCTGTCGCCTCGTAGTGGTGGCGTATGACAACAAACTAACAAAATACATAACCGGTAACTGTTCGCGCAATTGCCAGACTGCTCAGGGCGGTGTAGCTGTCGCCTCGTAGTGGTGACGTATGACAACAAACTAACACAATACATAACCGGTAACTGTTCGCGCAATTGCCAGACTGCTCAGGGCGGTGTAGCTGTCGCCTCGTAGTGGTGACGTATGACAACAAACTAACACAATACATAACCGGTAACTGTTCGCGCAATTGCCAGACTGCTCAGGGCGGTGTCGCTGTCGCCTCGTAGTGGTGACGTATGACAACAAACTAACACAATACATAACCGGTAACTGTTCGCGCAATTGCCAGACTGCTCAGGGCGGTGTAGCTGTCGCCTCGTAGTGGTGACGTATGACAACAAACTAACACAATACATAACCGGTAACTGTTCGCGCAATTGCCAGACTGCTCAGGGCGGTGTAGCTGTCGCCTCGTAGTGGTGACGTATGACAACAAACTAACACAATACATAACCGGTAACTGTTCGCGCAATTGCCAGACTGCTCAGGGCGGTGTAGCTGTCGCCTCGTAGTGGTGACGTATGACAACAAACTAACACAATACATAACCGGTAACTGTTCGCGCAATTGCCAGACTGCTCAGGGCGGTGTCGCTGTCGCCTCGTAGTGGTGACGTATGACAACAAACTAACACAATACATAACTGCTCAGAGCTCGGCAAGTCACTTACTGCTGTGACAACTGATCACGTCGGGACTTCTGCAAAAGATACTTTTTGTACCGGTTCCTTGCCCTTACAGAGAGTACAAGTTTCCGCAAACAGAAAGTACCCCGTGCAGGTAATTTTTAAAGATACATTTACGATACCATTATTGTATATACTTACCGTCGTTCCTGTTACAAGGTACTCAGACTATTTTAGCAGTTACAGTAGCTGGAACAAGTACCTGTACCATTTTAGGAACACTCTGTAACGTATGAGTCTAAATCTGGACGAGTACATTTTGGATTCGGTTACTGAAGTACCACGTAAAGGTAGAAACCATGAGAAATAGTGAGAACTAGACTCACCTTCGTGCTTGCAGCGTGACTATGAAATTTAAATATTTAAGGTTTAGAAAAAAATTGAACTATTATACTTAAAACGCCGTGTATTTCGTAAATTAAAATAGTTACAAGGTTTGAATTTACATAATTTGATTATGATTTATTTTAAGTTCCAACATAAAGGTTATTTTTAGTAGAAATTGAGTATCGGGCGATCAAATATTGAAATGCAACGTCTCTGCGGAGGAGGGGGTAGGACAGGCCCCGTTTGTCCCTCCCCGTCGGTGCATCCCTGATCATTGTTATGAAAATGGTGTACTGAAAGTGGACATACAATATAAGATCATATAATCACAAATATGCCTACACCCGTTTTAAAAACTATCATATGACTCCTTCATAATATTTCATAATTACTCCCAAAAATTAATGTAACTAACGTCAACTTTAGGATTCTTCCCCTTTGCCTATTATATTTCCAGTATTACTGAATAACTTTCAGCTATTCAATAAAACATCATGAGATTTATTATGAAAATTCCAATGGGATTTTCATTCAATGGCCATGAATTATCTCATAACTGCAAAGCCTTTAAGAGAATATATCCCTATACCTTATTATTAAGCAAGTAATTGAGTGCAAAGTAGTCTGTGATAAAAGCAAATAAAGTGTATTTCTATTTTACTTATTAATTTTATTTCTTGTTGAAGTAAGTTTTTTTGTATAATTTGTATTCTATATACTTGTTTGTTTTTCCTTAAATAAATCATATATTTCTCCTTGGCAAATATTAGGAACCCCTGAAATGCCTCTCTTGGTTATAACTTACAGCATAGAATATTAGGTAGACAAAATCTGAAAATCCAATTATAGTTTTAAACAACCAACCACTCAATATAAAATATGTATTAAATAACACTGTTCTAGTATGAAAAAGATATGTTTGTCATTTAAAATTATAAATGGGGATTACTACATTACAAAGGGTGTGAGATATTTCAAAGAATTCAAATAAATGATATTAAATAAGCAATGTTGCACTAAAGGCGCGACAGCATGTCGATATCAGGCAGAATGTGGCCGCTGATTGTGGCTACATGGCGTGTGTACCGAAATTGAAAAGTTATCTATAAAACGTATTTGTGGTTCTGATCATAACGTAAATTTGAAAACATTTCTTCAATTCTTTATAATTTATTTCTTTCGTAAAATATTGACTTAATAATACAATAATTGTTATTTCTAACCGGTTTTAGACGTGACATAAGTCCTATATTATTATCGATTTGATATACTTAAAAAATGTTCTTGATATTTCGGTGGTAATTTTAAAAATATTAATTCATATTTCATACATATAGGGTGTTAATTTTAAGCTCTTAAACTCTAAATGTGTATTTTGCGGATTTTAAATACATCCGACTTATAGAGCTCTGCTGAACGAGCTTCCAAAGCTCTAATGTTAATATTTTCACATTAGTTTTGTTTAGTACAACACAGATCAGTAATAAAACACAAGTGTTGCTCAAGGAGGTAATATTTATTCTTTATCCAATTTAACATCAGCTAATCGGTTATAACATCCACTATCCAACTTAATATTAGCTAGTTTCCTATAACGCCCTGTAAACAACCTCATACCAACTAATTGGTTAAAAGTTTTAGTAACAAACTTAATAACAGCTAATCCATTATAAAGTTCTTTATCTAACTTAATATTAGCTTATTTCTTTGTGATGGTTAATACTAATAAAAAAACAATAATATATAAAATACTTTAAGTATAAATATGTTAGTTAGTGGGATAACATTTTTAACTGTAATAATCTCATACCTATGATTTAAAAATTAAATTTTAAATTAAAACAAAATTTACAGACTGGACTCTACGAGATGAGTATAGACCGAGATGAGATTCTAATGTGAAATGCTTTTTGAATATTCTTTGCAATAATTGTCTATCTGAGAAATAATGTTGCTGTTCATAGTTTACTGAGATCATAGTTGTATTAAAACTCTCCATCCTTAAAGAAAGTGTTATGATATCTAAAGACTAATTTATTATTCTTGAATTATGTAATAGATATCTTATACAAGTCAGAGCCACTTTAGTCAGAGCCGAATTATGGCAGCAGTATGTGCTCATTTGGTTAAAATATTTATTACACAACAAAATTAACAAAATCAATAGAGCAAGCTTCAACAATTGTAAAACTAGTTTATTATTATTTAAATGATTTTTATCGATAAATTGGTATATACAGAATTAATTTATTTGTTATGAAAATAAATTTTCAACAGTATTTGCGTGTATTACTGGGCTTATTGTTTCACTCGACGATTGTGAGGCAAAACATACTGAGACCGACGTAAATTAAAATGGCCATAAATATACAATTTATTTTATTAAACATTTTCTTGATCATTACGAGAAGCTAAACTGAACATTGGCTTCGAAAAATTATTCACAAGAAACAAAAGTGTTAATATAAGTGCAAAACCACCAAGGAATTGCGTGCGAAGCCGCGGGTAACTTCTAGTATTAAATACATTTGAAATGTAATATAAGGTTATATCATTTACACAGACACTGAGTATAATGTAATATTCAAAATATAAAATTTACATTAATACATTTGTGTTAGGGATACTCCATTTACCGGCTATAATAATAATGATGTTTCTGTATTGCATGTAAACAATTCTGACATTGTATTGCAATCGTCAACTTTAACACATTTTGTAAAAAAACCATGTACACGTAAACCATCAGTCAGACATACATTTTAAACATTCATACAGACACATCTATTCCGACATCAGATCCAGCTGTTGAATTTTGATATTTAAATTTCCCAGCGGCTTATCATGAACTCTTCAACAGAGTAAAATGCTTTAGACACCAGAAGGCGCTTGAATTGATTTGTGTTATTTAAATTTTTCACACTTTCAGGGAGCCTGTTGATTAGTGTGACACCAACTTGTTGCGGGAGGTGTTCTGAAGTTGTCCCTGCCTCTGGTTTCATATTGGTGAACTTCCCTGCCACGAACCAAGACACACTTGGAGAAGCAGTACATGATCACCTCAGAAATATAGAATCAGGGTAAAGTCAGCAATCCCAACTCCCTGAAAGATTCCTTGCACGACTCTCTAAAGTTTAACTTTCAAATTACTCTTACGGCTTTTTTTAGTTTAAAAACATTTTGTTTTTGAATCAACCTCCTCTGAGTCTTATTCCTTACGCTAAATGTGCATGGATAAGGCCATAATAAGCCATATTTAAGACTCTTGGGTAACAGTAGATTGCTAGTTTTCGAAGTCCAAATATGCCTGAGGAAGACTTAGCACATATCTTATCTACATGATCGTTCCAGGTCAGTCCCCTATCAAGGAGCATTCCCAAAAACGTCATGGAATTAGTTTCCTCTAAAAGGTCCTCTTCCACAAAAACAGCAGGCTGGTCTGCATCTGGCTGTCGGAGAGAGAAATTAACAACATTTGATTTCGACTGGTTGGTTTTCAAGTTTATTTCTGAAAATAACTGTATAACTGAATTTAATTCTGTGAATGATGTGATCTCCAAATCTTTGAGAGATTTAATTTTGAAGCAGAGAGTCGTGTCGTCAGAATAATGAATCAGTTTGGTGGATTACTGAATTAAATCTGCTGACGTATATCAGAAATAAAAGGGGCCCGAGGATTGAACCCTGAAGGACACTAAGAGCCACTTTGATTTTTTCAGAAACAACATTTGAAATTTCTAAGCACTGCTCTCAATTCTTGAGGTAAGAAGTGATCCATAAGTGCGGAAGGCCCCGGACGCCACATTTATCTAACTGGTGTACAGTGTCTCATGGTGTACGCAGTCAAAAGCTTTGGAAAGGTCGAGAAATACGCTACTCTCGTCTCTCCAAACCATCGTCAACATTTTCTACAAGATTATTTACTGCATCAATTGTGGATTTGTTTTTTCTAAATCCAAATTGTTCAGGGTTCAGAATTTCGTTGTCTTCTAGGAAGCTTACGATTATTTCATAGAAAACCTTTTCAAAGATGCTGAACACTGGCAGGATCGAAATAGGAAGGTAGTTGTTTTATAAGCAGGGGCTGTCCTGCTTATAAGTTTTTAAAAGAGATGGAAAATTTCCAGTGTCAAATGAGAGATTGATCAGTTTTGTTAGTGGTCTCAAAATATGCCCAAAGCAGCGTTTGATAAGCCTCACCGATACTCCACTGGTTCTTTGATTTCTTTGAGTTCAGCTTCTGCACAACACGCTATGCTATGCTAATGATAGTGAGTAATGTCACAAGGCAATATAAGCGATACAAATCTGCACATTATTATCTATAAATAAGTCAATTTGTCACTTGCAACTTCAAAATAAAAGATCGCTGATCACATTTACTAAGTTTATAAAAACGTGAGATGTTCAACTGCACATAGAAGTGCCTTTCACAGTGGCTCTGACAATGATCTCTTTGGAGGAAATTAGATTTCAAGAATGATGAAATAAACGTGACGAAGAACAGATGGTGTTTTTTATGTAATGGATAAAAGTATGGCACGTAATTTTATAACTTCGTGCTTTGTGACAATTTAACAACTAATTGTGGAGGATACTAAAGTGGACGTACCCAATAGTTTTATTCAAGGAACGAGATTGAAGTACCCTGATATAAGTACCCTACAATATCAACTCTAATACACGTAAATTACATAAATTTACGTCTCATAATAGAACCAAAAACGTGTTCACCAAAGGGCTGTAGTGCTTGGTAGTATTCAATGGACAGAATATGTCCAAAACCACATCACAGTGAAGTTGTGATGGTGTAATGGCTGTTTCGCACGTCATGTGTTATGTATGATCGTTACATTTGGTCATTGTCCCGCAGAACCCATGTCATACTCATATGAGGAGGGCCATGTAACATATAACGGTGGAGACCAAGCCTAACGTGTTTCACAATGATTTAAAGATTTCTGTTGAGTTGAACAAGTAATATATTTTTGTCTTCTGTTTTGTAAGTTAACCATTCTGATATAAATGCATCCGCTCGTGTTGATTGCTAAGCATAGAAGATACGTATAATTGTTCTCATTAGAAGCTTTTAAGTCAGTACATTTGAAGTAGTCGTGGAAAAGTGGGAATGTTTTCCAACTTTAAACAGTTTAAATTTGGAATAATATATTTCGAATGATATTATATGTGAATAGCCTTACACAATACAATAGTGCTTGTCAAATTGAACCGGTGAAATTGGATTAAGCACGAAAATTAACAGCTATGAGTGGATCCAGAGCTGATGAATGCAGTTAAAGTCTCGCCGGTGGAGATTGAGACCGGAGCTTAACCTAATTTGCAGCTTTAATCCCTGCACATAACTGCTGGCTCAGCGCCTGTAGAGTCTCTGCACGTCGCGTCCCGATGCTCTTGGACCGCTTCACTATTTAGCAGAACACAATAAGAGTCTTATTAGTCCAGCGCTAGTTTTAGGCACTAACAAAACTTTCAAAAATAAAATTTTAAGTTTTAATCTACGTGTACCTATAAACTAGTTCTACATTATCCAGGTTGAACTGCAATTATATACCTTTTATCAAAGGAGCACAGATAATGTAATTTCTATCGTAAATAACATAAAAATAATACATATAGCAATTTAGTATAGAATTAAATTTGCTTTTAAAAATTCAATTTATTAAATATGTATATATCTAAAATAACCTTAGTATAAAAGCTCTCGAAGGTGAATAAAAACAAGAACAAGAAAACAAACCTCGGTTTTACATTGACCGTGAGACTCATTCCATGATATAAAATCTAGTTGATAATCTTGATAACTCCCAACATGCTATAACTCTTGTGTTTCATATTTAGTAAGGTTTATAAATGTGTAAAACCAAAGGACTTTTGTGGTAAGCATGGTGTCCATGAGTTTATTAGGTTATTACTGCATTGTATTAGTATAAAATGGATGAGATTAGTATAAAATTGTATACGTAATTGAGAGTAACACTATTCTACGCAACCAATGACCACATTTATATTGTGACCGTTTGAATTGCGATGAACCTTTTCAGACCTTCTTTTCGCATTGCTTTCTACTAATTAAGACAATCATTAGTTAAAGCGTTTGATGTAAAACCCTATTTATACTTTAATTTAATATTATCTACTGTCCTCCTGAAAGAGTAAAATATTTGATTCTGTATGTATAGGTAGTTACAACAGATGCTTCTGCATAAACTTAGAATGTACAGTTTTATTACTTTATTTAAAATAGTAAAATAATTCAACCGTTTAGAGAAATTTCCAACACTTTGTACATTATGCTTGTAGACAACAAAGTATGTCCGTTTTATATATTGAACAACCTATAATTTCAAAGACAATTTAAAATTATTACTGAAGACAGAAATTTTACATTAAACAGTTAAACACGTAACTAAATTGGTAGATCATTGATAATACCCTTGTCTCAGAATCTGATAATTATCTGATAATTTTAGTAATGTAATGTACGAAAAACTCATATAATTAACATGTTTATTGTGAAACTTGCTGAAAATATATTTACGCCTAACATCAAACGATATTATGGTTATAAAGGTATGAAGAACTGACATCAATATTCCTATCTCCATCCCGTAAGAAAGAAGCTGTAGCTATAGAAATAGTTGCTTTTGTGATAGTAACAAATCGTTCTTTCGCGTCTTTCTCATTTCAAGCAACTTCAATTATACTTAGCTTTATATGTCATTAAATTCATGTTTATGTTATCTGCAGTAAATCCATAAAGAGTAAAATTATTCATATAGTACCTACTACGTTAGAGAATCTGTATAAAAATAAATATTTCTATAAAGTAATATTTTACTTACAAACTCAATAAGCTAATGATACATAGCAAGCTTTAAAAACAAAGTTATTCTTCTAAACCAAATTTAAAATTTTAAGAACTCTCCACCTTTTTATAGCGAAACATTCTTGATCCGTAATTTGTTAATATTTACCAAAGATTATCACTCCAGGGCACGAAAAACATTGATTTCTACCGGACCGCAAATCTCAAGAACTAACTACTCTATACCATTTAATGCTTTACTTTCCACGAAGCCTAATGATTGGGATAGCAAAATTTAAATTAAAGGTAAGCCATTTTACTATGTGGAATTTGGCTGAGCATTTACGAGCACGGATACGTTTGTCTAAGGATATTCACCATGGTAATGAAAAAAACTGAGTACATGTTGATGATTTTAGTTCTGTCTACTGGTTGTCACTTGCATCATCACGGTGTACAGAGTCAATACTAATAACTACCGACTGTCACGTCCAGCTTTAGCGTGTACAGGTTCAATACCAAAAACTACTGTTTGTCACTTGCATCATCACGGTGTACAGAGTCCATACTAATAACTACTGTCTGTCACCTGCACCTTTATCGTGTACAGGTTCAATACCAACAACTACAGGTTGTCACTTACATCATCACGGTGTACAGAGTCCATACTAATAACTACTGTCTGTCACCTGCACCTTTATCGTGTACAGGTTCAATACCAACAACTACAGGTTGTCACTTACATCATCACGGTGTACAGAAAACATACTAATAACTAATGTCTGTCACCTACACCTTTAGCGTGTACAGGTTCAATACCAAAAAACTACTGTTTGTCACTTGTATCATCACGGTGTACAGAGTGCATACTAATAACAACTGTCTGTCACCTACACCTTTACCGTGTACAGGTTCATCACCAACAAACTACTGTTTGTCACTTGTATCATCACGGTGTACAGAGACCATACTAATAACTACTGTCTGTCACCTACACCTTTAGCGTGTACAGGTTCAATACCAACAACTACTGTTTGTCACTTGTATCATCACGGTGTACAGAGTCCATACTAATAACTACTGTCTGTCACCTACACCTTTAGCGTGTACAGGTTCAATACCAAAATACTACTGTTTGTCACTTGTATCATCACGGTGTACAGAGTCCATACTAATAACTACTGTCTGTCACCTACACCTTTAGCGTGTACAGGTTCAATACCAAAAAACTACTGTTTGTCACTTGTATCATCACGGTGTACAGAGTCCATACTAATAACTACTGTCTGTCACCTACACCTTTAGCGTGTACAGGTTCAATACCAAAATACTACTGTTTGTCACTTACATCATCACGGTGTACAGAGAACATACTAATAACTACTGTCTGTCACCTACAACTTTAGCGTGTACAGGTTCAATACCAAAAAACTACTGTTTGTCACTTGTATCATCACGGTGTACAGAGTCCATACTAATAACTACTGTCTGTCACCTACACCTTTAGCGTGTACAGGTTCAATAGGATCAACTACTGTTTGTCACTTGTATCATCACGGTGTACAGAGTCCATACTAATAACTACTGTCTGTCACCTACACCTTTAGCGTGTACAGGTTCAATACTAACAACTACTGTTTGTCACATCATCACGGTGTACAGAGTCCATACTAATAACTACTGTCTGTCACCTACACCTTTAGCGTGTACAGGTTCAATAGGTTAAACTACTGTTTGTCACATCATCACGGTGTACAGAGTCCATACTAATAACTACTGTCTGTCACCTACACCTTTAGCGTGTACAGGTTCAATAGGATCAACTACTGTTTGTCACATCATCACGGTGTACAGAGTCCATACTAATAACTACTGTCTGTCACCTACACCTTTAGCGTGTACAGGTTCAATATGATCAACTACTGTTTGTCACACATCATCACGGTGTACAGAGTCCATACTAATAACTACTGTCTGTCACCTACACCTTTAGCGTGTACAGGTTCAATAGGATCAACTACTGTTTGTCACTTGTATCATCACGGTGTACAGAGTCCATACTAATAACTACTGTCTGTCACCTACACCTTTAGCGTGTACAGGTTCAATAGGATCAACTACTGTTTGTCACATCATCACGGTGTACAGAGTCCATACTAATAACTACTGTCTGTCACCTACACCTTTAGCGTGTACAGGTTCAATACCAACAACTACAGGTTGTCACTTACATCATCACGGTGTACAGAGTCCATACTAATAACTACTGTCTGTCACCTACACCTTTAGCGTGTACAGGTTCAATACCAACAACTACAGTTTGTCACTTACATCATCACGGTGTACAGAGAACATACTAATAACTACTGTCTGTCACCTACACCTTTAGCGTGTACAGGTTCAATACCAAAAACTACTGTTTGTCACTTGTATCATCACGGTGTACAGAGTCCATACTAATAACTACTGTCTGTCACCTACACCTTTAGCGTGTACAGGTTCAATACCAAAAACTACTGTTTGTCACTTGTATCATCACGGTGTACAGAGTCCATACTAATAACTACTGTCTGTCACCTACACCTTTAGCGTGTACAGGTTCAATACCAAAAAACTACTGTTTGTCACTTGTATCATCACGGTGTACAGAGTCCATACTAATAACTACTGTCTGTCACCTACACCTTTAGCGTGTACAGGTTCAATACCAAAAAACTACTGTTTGTCACTTGTATCATCACGGTGTACAGAGTCCATACTAATAACTACTGTCTGTCACCTACACCTTTAGCGTGTACAGGTTCAATACCAAAAACTACTGTTTGTCACTTACATCATCACGGTGTACAGAGTCCATACTAATAACTACTGTCTGTCACCTACACCTTTAGCGTGTACAGGTTCAATACCAAAAAACTACTGTTTGTCACTTGTATCATCACGGTGTACAGAGTCCATACTAATAACTACTGTCTGTCACCTACACCTTTAGCGTGTACAGGTTCAATACCAAAAAACTACTGTTTGTCACTTGTATCATCACGGTGTACAGAGTCCATACTAATAACTACTGTCTGTCACCTACACCTTTAGCGTGTACAGGTTCAATACCAACAACTACTGTTTGTCACATCATCACGGTGTACAGAGTCCATACTAATAACTACTGTCTGTCACCTACACCTTTAGCGTGTACAGGTTCAATACCAACAACTACTGTTTGTCACTTGTATCATCACGGTGTACAGAGTCCATACTAATAACTACTGTCTGTCACCTACACCTTTAGCGTGTACAGGTTCAATACCAACAACTACTGTTTGTCACTTTACATCATCACGGTGTACAGAGTCCATACTAATAACTACTGTCTGTCACCTACACCTTTAGCGTGTACAGGTTCAATACCAAAAACTACTGTTTGTCACTTGTATCATCACGGTGTACAGAGTCCATACTAATAACTACTGTCTGTCACCTACACCTTTAGCGTGTACAGGTTCAATACCAACAACTACTGTTTGTCACTTGTATCATCACGGTGTACAGAGTCCATACTAATAACTACTGTCTGTCACCTACACCTTTAGCGTGTACAGGTTCAATACCAAAAACTACTGTTTGTCACTTGTATCATCACGGTGTACAGAGTCCATACTAATAACTACTGTCTGTCACCTACACCTTTAGCGTGTACAGGTTTCAATACCAAAAAACTACTGTTTGTCACTTGTATCATCACGGTGTACAGAGTCCATACTAATAACTACTGTCTGTCACCTACACACCTTTAGCGGTACAGGTTCAATTACCAAAAAAACTACTGTTTGTCACACATCATCACGGTGTACAGAGTCCATACTAATAACTACTGTCTGTCACCTACACCTTTAGCGTGTACAGGTTCAATACCAACAACTACTGTTTGTCACTTGTATCATCACGGTGTACAGAGTCCATACTAATAACTACTGTCTGTCACCTACACCTTTAGCGTGTACAGGTTCAATAGGATCAACTACTGTTTGTCACTTGTATCATCACGGTGTACAGAGTCCATACTAATAACTACTGTCTGTCACCTACACCTTTAGCGTGTACAGGTTCAATAGGATCAACTACTGTTTGTCACATCATCACGGTGTACAGAGTCCATACTAATAACTACTGTCTGTCACCTACACCTTTAGCGTGTACAGGTTCAATAGGATCAACTACTGTTTGTCACATCATCACGGTGTACAGAGTCCATACTAATAACTACTGTCTGTCACCTACACCTTTAGCGTGTACAGGTTCAATACCAACAACTACTGTTTGTCACTTGTATCATCACGGTGTACAGAGTCCATACTAATAACTACTGTCTGTCACCTACACCTTTAGCGTGTACAGGTTCAATACCAAAAAACTACTGTTTGTCACTTGTATCATCACGGTGTACAGAGTCCATACTAATAACTACTGTCTGTCACCTACACCTTTAGCGTGTACAGGTTCAATACCAAAAAACTACTGTTTGTCACTTGTATCATCACGGTGTACAGAGTCCATACTAATAACTACTGTCTGTCACCTACACCTTTAGCGTGTACAGGTTCAATACCAAAAAACTACTGTTTGTCACTTGTATCATCACGGTGTACAGAGTCCATACTAATAACTACTGTCTGTCACCTACACCTTTAGCGTGTACAGGTTCAATACCAACAACTACTGTTTGTCACATCATCACGGTGTACAGAGTCCATACTAATAACTACTGTCTGTCACCTACACCTTTAGCGTGTACAGGTTCAATACCAACAACTACTGTTTGTCACTTGTATCATCACGGTGTACAGAGTCCATACTAATAACTACTGTCTGTCACCTACACCTTTAGCGTGTACAGGTTCAATACCAACAACTACTGTTTGTCACTTGTACATCATCACGGTGTACAGAGTCCATACTAATAACTACTGTCTGTCACCTACACCTTTAGCGTGTACAGGTTCAATACCAAAAAACTACTGTTTGTCACTTGTATCATCACGGTGTACAGAGTCCATACTAATAACTACTGTCTGTCACCTACACCTTTAGCGTGTACAGGTTCAATACCAAACAACTACTGTTTGTCACTTGTATCATCACGGTGTACAGAGTCCATACTAATAACTACTGTCTGTCACCTACACCTTTAGCGTGTACAGGTTCAATACCAAAAAACTACTGTTTGTCACTTGTATCATCACGGTGTACAGAGTCCATACTAATAACTACTGTCTGTCACCTACACCTTTAGCGTGTACAGGTTCAATACCAAAAAACTACTGTTTGTCACTTGTATCATCACGGTGTACAGAGTCCATACTAATAACTACTGTCTGTCACCTACACCTTTAGCGTGTACAGGTTCAATACCAAACAACTACTACTGTTGTCTCATCTCATCATCACGGTGTACAGAGTCCATACTAATAACTAACTGTCTGTCACCTACACCTTTAGCGTGTACAGGTTCAATACCAAAAAACTACTGTTTGTCACTTGTATCATCACGGTGTACAGAGTCCATACTAATAACTACTGTCTGTCACCTACACCTTTAGCGTGTACAGGTTCAATACCAACAACTACTGTTTGTCACATCATCACGGTGTACAGAGTCCATACTAATAACTACTGTCTGTCACCTACACCTTTAGCGTGTACAGGTTCAATACCAACAACTACTGTTTGTCACTTGTATCATCACGGTGTACAGAGTCCATACTAATAACTACTGTCTGTCACCTACACCTTTAGCGTGTACAGGTTCAATACAAAAAACTACTGTTTGTCACTTGTATCATCACGGTGTACAGAGTCCATACTAATAACTACTGTCTGTCACCTACACCTTTAGCGTGTACAGGTTCAATACCAACAACTACTGTTTGTCACTTGTATCATCACGGTGTACAGAGTCCATACTAATAACTACTGTCTGTCACCTACACCTTTAGCGTGTACAGGTTCAATACCAACAACTACTGTTTGTCACTTGTATCATCACGGTGTACAGAGTCCATACTAATAACTACTGTCTGTCACCTACACCTTTAGCGTGTACAGGTTCAATACCAAAAAACTACTGTTTGTCACTTGTATCATCACGGTGTACAGAGTCCATACTAATAACTACTGTCTGTCACCTACACCTTTAGCGTGTACAGGTTCAATACCAAAAAACTACTGTTTGTCACTTGTATCATCACGGTGTACAGAGTCCATACTAATAACTACTGTCTGTCACCTACACCTTTAGCGTGTACAGGTTCAATACCAAACAACTACTGTTTGTCACTTGTATCATCACGGTGTACAGAGTCCATACTAATAACTACTGTCTGTCACCTACACCTTTAGCGTGTACAGGTTCAATAGGATCAACTACTGTTTGTCACATCATCACGGTGTACAGAGTCCATACTAATAACTACTGTCTGTCACCTACACCTTTAGCGTGTACAGGTTCAATACCAAAAACTACTGTTTGTCACTTGTATCATCACGGTGTACAGAGTCCATACTAATAACTACTGTCTGTCACCTACACCTTTAGCGTGTACAGGTTCAATACCAACAACTACTGTTTGTCACTTGTATCATCACGGTGTACAGAGTCCATACTAATAACTACTGTCTGTCACCTACACCTTTAGCGTGTACAGGTTCAATACCAACAACTACTGTTTGTCACTTGTATCATCACGGTGTACAGAGTCCATACTAATAACTACTGTCTGTCACCTACACCTTTAGCGTGTACAGGTTCAATAGGATCAACTACTGTTTGTCACTTGTATCATCACGGTGTACAGAGTCCATACTAATAACTACTGTCTGTCACCTACACCTTTAGCGTGTACAGGTTCAATACCAACAACTACTGTTTGTCACATCATCACGGTGTACAGAGTCCATACTAATAACTACTGTCTGTCACCTACACCTTTAGCGTGTACAGGTTCAATAGGATCAACTACTGTTTGTCACATCATCACGGTGTACAGAGTCCATACTAATAACTACTGTCTGTCACCTACACCTTTAGCGTGTACAGGTTCAATACCAACAACTACTGTTTGTCACTTGTATCATCACGGTGTACAGAGTCCATACTAATAACTACTGTCTGTCACCTACACCTTTAGCGTGTACAGGTTCAATAGGATCAACTACTGTTTGTCACATCATCACGGTGTACAGAGTCCATACTAATAACTACTGTCTGTCACCTACACCTTTAGCGTGTACAGGTTCAATACCAACAACTACTGTTTGTCACATCATCACGGTGTACAGAGTCCATACTAATAACTACTGTCTGTCACCTACACCTTTAGCGTGTACAGGTTCAATACCAACAACTACTGTTTGTCACATCATCACGGTGTACAGAGTCCATACTAATAACTACTGTCTGTCACCTACACCTTTAGCGTGTACAGGTTCAATACCAACAACTACTGTTTGTCACTTGTATCATCACGGTGTACAGAGTCCATACTAATAACTACTGTCTGTCACCTACACCTTTAGCGTGTACAGGTTCAATACCAACAACTACTGTTTGTCACATCATCACGGTGTACAGAGTCCATACTAATAACTACTGTCTGTCACCTACACCTTTAGCGTGTACAGGTTCAATACCAACAACTACTGTTTGTCACTTGTATCATCACGGTGTACAGAGTCCATACTAATAACTACTGTCTGTCACCTACACCTTTAGCGTGTACAGGTTCAATACTAACAACTACTGTTTGTCACTTGTATCATCACGGTGTACAGAGTCCATACTAATAACTACTGTCTGTCACCTACACCTTTAGCGTGTACAGGTTCAATACCAACAACTACTGTTTGTCACTTGTATCATCACGGTGTACAGAGTCCATACTAATAACTACTGTCTGTCACCTACACCTTTAGCGTGTACAGGTTCAATACCAACAACTACAGGTTGTCACTTACATCATCACGGTGTACAGAGTCCATACTAATAACTAACTGTCTGTCACCTACACCTTTAGCGTGTACAGGTTCAATACCAAAAAACTACTGTTTGTCACTTGTATCATCACGGTGTACAGAGTGCATACTAATAACAACTGTCTGTCACCTACACCTTTAGCGTGTACAGGTTCAATACCAAAAAACTACTGTTTGTCACTTGTATCATCACGGTGTACAGAGTCCATACTAATAACTACTGTCTGTCACCTACACCTTTAGCGTGTACAGGTTCAATAGGATCAACTACTGTTTGTCACTTGTATCATCACGGTGTACAGAGTCCATACTAATAACTACTGTCTGTCACCTACACCTTTAGCGTGTACAGGTTCAATACCAACAACTACTGTTTGTCACTTGTATCATCACGGTGTACAGAGTCCATACTAATAACTACTGTCTGTCACCTACACCTTTAGCGTGTACAGGTTCAATACCAACAACTACTGTTTGTCACTTGTATCATCACGGTGTACAGAGTCCATACTAATAACTACTGTCTGTCACCTACACCTTTAGCGTGTACAGGTTCAATACCAACAACTACTGTTTGTCACTTGTATCATCACGGTGTACAGAGTCCATACTAATAACTACTGTCTGTCACCTACACCTTTAGCGTGTACAGGTTCAATACTAACAACTACTGTTTGTCACTTGTATCATCACGGTGTACAGAGTCCATACTAATAACTACTGTCTGTCACCTACACCTTTAGCGTGTACAGGTTCAATACCAACAACTACTGTTTGTCACATCATCACGGTGTACAGAGTCCATACTAATAACTACTGTCTGTCACCTACACCTTTAGCGTGTACAGGTTCAATACCAACAACTACTGTTTGTCACTTGTATCATCACGGTGTACAGAGTCCATACTAATAACTACTGTCTGTCACCTACACCTTTAGCGTGTACAGGTTCAATACCAAAAAACTACTGTTTGTCACTTGTATCATCACGGTGTACAGAGTCCATACTAATAACTACTGTCTGTCACCTACACCTTTAGCGCGTACAGGTTCAATAGGATCAACTACTGTTTGTCACTTACATCATCACGGTGTACAGAGTCCATACTAATAACTACTGTCTGTCACCTACACCTTTAGCGTGTACAGGTTCAATACCTAACAACTACTGTTTGTCACATCATCACGGTGTACAGAGTCCATACTAATAACTACTGTCTGTCACCTACACCTTTAGCGTGTACAGGTTCAATACCTCAACTACTGTTTGTCACTTGTATCATCATCACGGTGTACAGAGTCCATACTAATAACTACTGTCTGTCACCTACACCTTTAGCGTGTACAGGTTCAATACCAACAACTACTGTTTGTCACTTGTATCATCACGGTGTACAGAGTCCATACTAATAACTACTGTCTGTCACCTACACCTTTAGCGTGTACAGGTTCAATACTAACAACTACTGTTTGTCACATCATCACGGTGTACAGAGTCCATACTAATAACTACTGTCTGTCACCTACACCTTTAGCGTGTACAGGTTCAATACTAACAACTACTGTTTGTCACATCATCACGGTGTACAGAGTCCATACTAATAACTACTGTCTGTCACCTACACCTTTAGCGTGTACAGGTTCAATAGGATCAACTACTGTTTGTCACATCATCACGGTGTACAGAGTCCATACTAATAACTACTGTCTGTCACCTACACCTTTAGCGTGTACAGGTTCAATACCAACAACTACTGTTTGTCACATCATCATCACGGTGTACAGAGTCCATACTAATAACTACTGTCTGTCACCTACACCTTTAGCGTGTACAGGTTCAATACCAACAACTACTGTTTGTCACATCATCACGGTGTACAGAGTCCATACTAATAACTACTGTCTGTCACCTACACCTTTAGCGTGTACAGGTTCAATACCAACAACTACTGTTTGTCACATCATCACGGTGTACAGAGTCCATACTAATAACTACTGTCTGTCACCTACACCTTTAGCGTGTACAGGTTCAATAGGATCAACTACTGTTTGTCACATCATCACGGTGTACAGAGTCCATACTAATAACTACTGTCTGTCACCTACACCTTTAGCGTGTACAGGTTCAATACTAACAACTACTGTTTGTCACATCATCACGGTGTACAGAGTCCATACTAATAACTACTGTCTGTCACCTACACCTTTAGCGTGTACAGGTTCAATACCAAAAAACTACTGTTTGTCACATCATCACGGTGTACAGAGTCCATACTAATAATAACTACTGTCTGTCACCTACACCTTTAGCGTGTACAGGTTCAATACCAACAACTACAGGTTGTCACTTACATCATCACGGTGTACAGAGAACATACTAATAACTAATGTCTGTCACCTACACCTTTAGCGTGTACAGGTTCAATACCAACAACTACTGTTTGTCACATCATCACGGTGTACAGAGTATATACTAATAACTACTGTCTGTCACCTACACCTTTAGCGCGTAAAGGTTCAATAGGATCAACTACTGTTTGTCACATCATCACGGTGTACAGAGTCCATACTAATAACTACTGTCTGTCACCTACACCTTTAGCGTGTAAAGGTTCAATAGGTTCAACTACTGTTTGTCACTTGTATCATCACGGTGTACAGAGTCCATACTAATAACTACTGTCTGTCACCTACACCTTTAGCGTGTACAGGTTCAATACTAACAACTACTGTTTGTCACATCATCACGGTGTACAGAGTCCATACTAATAACTACTGTCTGTCACCTACACCTTTAGCGTGTACAGGTTCAATAGGATCAACTACTGTTTGTCACATCATCACGGTGTACAGAGTCCATACTAATAACTACTGTCTGTCACCTACACCTTTAGCGTGTACAGGTTCAATACTAACAACTACTGTTTGTCACATCATCACGGTGTACAGAGTCCATACTAATAACTACTGTCTGTCACCTACACCTTTAGCGCGTACAGGTTCAATAGGATCAACTACTGTTTGTCACATCATCACGGTGTACAGAGTCCATACTAATAACTACTGTCTGTCACCTACACCTTTAGCGTGTACAGGTTCAATACTAACAACTACTGTTTGTCACTTGTATCATCACGGTGTACAGAGTCCATACTAATAACTACTGTCTGTCACCTACACCTTTAGCGTGTACAGGTTCAATACTAACAACTACTGTTTGTCACATCATCACGGTGTACAGAGTCCATATAATAACTACTGTCTGTCACCTACACCATTATCTTGTACAGGTTTAATACCAAAAACTACTGTTTGTCACTTACCTCATTACCGTTTGTAGAACATGAACACGGAATACTACTGGTTGTCACATACATCGACACCGTGTACAGGGTCAACACGGATAACTACTGGTTGTCACTTACCTCATCACCGTTTGTAGAACATGAACACGGAATACTACTGGTTGTCACATACATCAACACCGTGTACAGGGTCAACACGGATAACTACTGGTTGTCACTTACCTCATCACCGTTTGTATAACATGAACACGGAATACTACTGGTTGTCACTTACATCAACACCGTGTACAGGGTCAACACGGATAACTACTGGTTGTCACTTACCTCATCACAGTTTGTAGAACATGAACACGGAATACTACTGGTTGTCACATACATTAACACCGTGTACAGGGTCAACACGGATAACTACTGGTTGTCACTTACCTCATCACCGTTTGTAGAACATGAACACGGAATACTACTGGTTGTCACATACATTAACACCGTGTACAGGATCAACACGGATAACTACTGGTTGTCACTTACCTCATCACAGTTTGTAGAACATGAACACGGAATACTACTGGTTGTCACATACATTAACACCGTGTACAGGGTCAACACGGATAACTACTGGTTGTCACTTACCTCACCGTGTACATGGTAATAATGGATAACTACTGGTTTTCACTTACATCATCACCGTTCGTAGAAGATGACCACGGAATACTACTGGTTGTCACTTACATCAACACCGTGTGTACAGGATCAACACGGATAAAAAAAGCCTTGACGCTATGCAAACTAGGAGTCTAGTCGTCTATCACAGGGCTTGCTATTTGTTAATAATTCCATTTGGATTATTTCCTTACTGTTATTATGAACAAATGATCATCGTAATATTATATCTATATTGTAAAAACTGTATTTTATATTTTCAACATAACATTTGAATTTCTATTCTTTCCGCTGACCGGCCAAGTTCCCAATAATCAGCTCGACCCTAAAACCAACCTTGTGACTGTCACTTATTATCCATTGTAAAACCAACCTTGTGACTGTATTATTATCCATTGTAAAACCAACCTTGTGGTTGTATTATTATCCATTGTAAAACCAACCTTGTCACTGTATTATTATCCATTGTAAAACCAACCTTGTGACTGTATTATTATCCATTGCAAAACCAACCTTGTGACTATTATTATCCATTGTAAAACCAACCTTGTGACTGTATTATTATCCATTGTAAAACCAACCTTGTGGCTGTATTATTATCCATTGTAAAACCAACCTTGTCACTGTATTATTATCCATTGTAAAACCAACCTTGTGACTGTATTATTATCCATTGCAAAACCAACCTTGTGACTATTATTATCCATTGTAAAACCAACCTTGTGACTGTATTATTATCCATTGTAAAACCAACCTTGTGGCTGTATTATTATCCATTGTAAAACCAACCTTGTCACTGTATTATTATCCATTGTAAAACCAACCTTGTGACTGTATTATTATCCATTGTAAAACCAACCTTGTGACTATTATTATCCATTGTAAAACCAACCTTGTGACTGTATTATTATCCATTGTAAAACCAACCTTGTGACTGTATTATTATCCATTGTAAAACCAACCTTGTGACTGTATTATTATCCATTGTAAAACGTTACACACGTTATACTGTTCCTACTTCACAATTCATCCGATTTATAGTATAATAACAACAACTGCAGCTACTATACAAACCTTGCTTTTTACCATAATTTAAACAATAAAATATAATATAGGATGTGGTTTCTTACTGAATTAGTTGCCCTATTTCTTTTCTACTAACACCTAAAATTTTAACAGGTACGTGGGAAGGGCGTAAACAACCCGATGTGATCGATGCTAGGCGAGGAGAGGCGGAGAGGCAGTGCGGGATTTATTGCCCGAGCCGCGCTGCAGTGATATAACCTTCACACATGGCTCACCATGTATAGGTGTGACTCGATTTACAACCTTTATATAAGCGTTGCTAAAAGAGACGAGGCCAGACGATGAGGCAGTGCGTGACTTATAGCCTTGTGCTGTGCTGCAGAGATATAACCTTCATACATGGGTCACCTTGTATAGGTGTGACTCGATTTACAACCTTTATATAAGCGCTGCTAAAAGAGACCAGGCCAGACGATGAGGCAGTGCGGGACTTATAGCCTTGTGCTGTGCTGCAGAGATATAACCTTCATACATGGGTCACCTTGTATAGGTGTGACTCGATTTACAACCTTTATATAAGCATTGCTAAAAGAGACCAGGCCAGACGGTGAGGCAGTGCGGGACTTATAGCCTTGTGCTGTGCTGCAGAGATATAACCTTCATACATGGGTCACCTTGTATAGGTGTGACTCGATTTACAACCTTTATATAAGCGTTGCTAAAAGAGACCAGGCCAGACGATGAGGCAGTGCGGGACTTATAGCCTTGTGCTGTGCTGCAGAGATATAACCTTCATACATGGGTCACCTTGTATAGGTGTGACTCGATTTACAACCTTTATATAAGCATTGCTAAAAGAGACCAGGCCAGACGGTGAGGCAGTGCGGGACTTATAGCGTTGTGCTGTGCTGCAGAGATATAACCTTCATACATGGGTCACCTTGTATAGGTGTGACTCGATTTACAACCTTTATATAAGCGTTGCTAAAAGAGACCAGACCAGATGATGAGGCAGTGCGGGACTTATAGCCTTGTGCTGTCCTGCAGAGATATAACCTTCACACATGGGTCACCTTGTATAGGGTTGACTCGATTTATAACCTTTATATAAGCATTGCTAAAAGAGACCAGGCCAGACATAGAGGCACTGCAGGATTTATTGCCCCTAGCCGCGCTGCAGGGATATAACCTTCACACGTGGCTTAACATATATAGTTGTGACCCGATTTACTACCATTATATAAGCGTTGCTAAAACAGGTGAGCCAAGACGGTTGCCAAAAGTGACCAGGCCAGACGGTGAGGCAGTGCGGGATTTATTGCCCCTAGCCGTGCTGCAGGTATATAACCTTCACACATGGCTCACCGTGTATACGTGTGACTTGATTTACAACCTTTCTATAAGCGTTGCCAAAAGTGACCAGACCAGACGGTGAGGCAGTGCGGGATTTATTGCCCCGAGCCGCGCTGTAGGGATATAAACTTCACACGTGGCTCAACATGTATAGTTGTGACCCGATTTACAACGTTGATATAAGCGTTTCTAAAAGATACCAGGCTTGACGGTGAGGCAGTGCGGGATTTATTGCCCCTAGCCGCGCTGTAGGGATATAAACTTCACACGTGGCTCAACATGTATAGTTGTGACCCGATTTACACCGTTGATATAAGCGTTTCTAAAAGATACCAGGCTTGACGGTGAGGCAGTGCGGGATTTATTGCCCCGAGCCCCGCTGCAGTGATATAACCTTTACACAAGGCTCACTATGTATAGGTGTGACCCGATTTACAACGTTGATATAGGCGTTGCTAAAAGAGACCTGTCCATACGGTGAGGAAGTGCGGGATTTGTTGCCCCGAGCCCCGCTGCAGTGATATAACCTTCACACATGGCTTACCAAGTAGACCTTTGATATGATATACAACGTTCATTTGAGCGTTGCTACGTGAGGTAGTTTGACAGTGCACGATTTATTGCCTGAGCCTTGCTGTAAATATATAACCTCCAGATATGGTCAAGCACGTATACATGTTACTTTATTTACAACCTTTATTTAAGTTTTGCAAGGCGATCTGGTGAAAGTGCATGATTTATTGCCTAAGCCGCGCTGTAAATATATAACCTCCACACGTGGTCAAGCACATATACATGTTACTTTATTTACAAGCTTTATTTAATTGTTGCTAGGCGAACTGCTGAAAGTGCATGTTTTATTACCTATGCCGCGCTGTAAATATATAACCACCACACGTAGTCAAGCACGTATACATGTTACTTTATTTACAACCTTTATTTAAGTGTTACTAGGCGAACTGGTGAAAGTGCACGATTTATTACCTAAGCCGCGCTGTAAATATATAACCTCCACACGTTGTCAAGCACATATACATGTTACTTTATTTACAACCTTTATTTAAGTGTTGCTAGGCGAACTGGTGAAAGTGCATGATTTATTGCCTAAGCCGCGCTGTAAATATATAACCTCCACACGTGGTCAAGCACATATACATGATACTTTATTTACAACCTTTATTTAAATGTTGCTAGGCGAACTGGTGAAAGTGCACGATTTATTGCCACAAGACGCGCTTGGTCACTATGTATAGGGGTGACCTGATTACTACCTTTATTTGAGCGTTGCTAGGCGAGGTGATGCGTTGTGGCATTGCTTGATTTGTTGGCCCAAACCACGCTGTAGTGATATAGCCTCCACACATGGTTCACTATATATAGGGGTGACCTGATTACTACTTTTATTTGAGCGTTGCTAGGCGAGGTGATGCGTTGTGGCATTGCTTGATTTGTTGGCCCAAACCACGCTGTAGTGATATAGCCTCCACACATGGTTCACTATATATAGGGGTGACCTGATTACTACTTTCATTTGAGCGTTGCTAGGCGAGGTGATGCGTTGTGGCATTGCTTGATTTGTTGGCCCAAACCACGCTGTAGTGATATAGCCTCCACACATGGTTCACTATATATAGGGGTGACCTGATTACTACTTTCATTTGAGCGTTGCTATGCGAGGTGATGCGGTGTGGCAGTGCTCAATTTGTTGGCCCAAACCGCGCTGTAGTGATATAGCCTCCACATATTGCTCACTATGTATAGGGCTGACTTAATTTATAACTTTTATTTGAGCGTTCCTTACATAATGTACGCTATTAAATACGAAATGCACGACATGTACTAATTGACATCGTCATTTTCATATATGGAAAGAGGGCGTTAGAAAGAAAAATTTAGCTTTTCAATGTAAGAATTTATATAATTTAACTTCTCAAAATGTATCACGTTTTAAAATATTTTGAAAGTAAAAATATTGTAAAACACACTCCTCTCAGAATAACCGAAGCTACGATGGAAAATAGCACAGGCATAATTAAGTGTAGTTTTAATTAAAAATAGGTTTAATATTGCGAAATGTTTTATAATTTATAATTGTGGTTCTGTCATTACAAAAGTAGTTTTAAAATAATTATTATGCTCCTTGCAGAAACTGTTACTCAGCCAGTAGCCACACCTATGAAATAATAAATATATTCTATATTGTCATGGAAAATATTTAGTAATATAAGTAACTAATTATATTACTAAATAATATCTTAGTTGGATACGTTAAAAATCTAGTATTAAAGTACTATTACATCTTCTATTTATTAAACTAATTTATTTTTTCGGGTATTTATATCAAAGCGAGATCTTTATACACCTAAAGGCTGTATATTTTATTCAATCGTTAGTTATTTCAATGAGACTTTTTCGGCTATCTTCCTTCTATAGTTATAAAATGGTACGTTGATAATATTATTTTTATATAAGATGTGTTATTTGTAGAGGCTCAAATGTCAAGGGCAATCCTATCTTCTGGTTAGGAAATATTTAGCTTGAAATGTATGCTCCAATTAATTATAATAATACTAAAAATAGTACACCCTCAAAAATTACTAATACTTTCAATTACCACGTACAAACTTACATCAAGAAATTTTTTGGTTTTGTTAGTTTCATACAATTAGTTATAATTTTAAAAGTAACGAACTCTTAGTATTTAGCTATTTTAAAACTGTTATACAGTATTGATATATGTTTTAGAATTAACACAATAGCGTAAAACTCCTCAAATGTTTCCCTTCAGGTACAGTAAGTATATACAGTATGGAAACGTTTCAAAATGTTCCAATAACATTTACGTTGAATAGCTTATCAAATATATAGAAACTGCTCTAACCTAACTTTTATAAAACTGAAGTGACTTCGTATTGGAGAACCAAACGAGACGGACGATTACTGAACATTCTTATGACAAATCCCCGTGCTAAACGTAAACTATTGACTTATGATCCAGAAGTTGGGCGCTATGTCGATCTTCAGGAGAATTTTATTAACTAAGCTGGTGAGGGTGAGGGTGTCCATACAGAATGTACCGCATTTTATGAATGTCCATTACCATATCTACAAAAGGATTATTGGAATTCAGGCAGTGCGGTTATATGTTTCTGAAATAAAACCCTGTTTGGTCATAAATAAACTTGTATTGTAAAATTGAATTATAGCATAATGGAGAAAAGTTAGTAAGGATTCAGTTGCAGATTGAACATGAAATTTCCTGCACATCCCAATATTGGACACTTTTAAACAAGAATCTATGTAAATATTAAATGTGTATTGAATCCATTTTTTATTACGATCAAAATATATAAAACAAATTGTTTTAATAATTTTATTAGCTCATCTACCTCTCTGTATAGTGGGTTGCAACAGTACCAACATCAAGAAGTATAGTATTTTAACGGGTGACAAAAGCTTTCCATTGAAACAACATCAAGATTCATAAACGGGTATAGTAATAATATAGATAGCGTACACACTACCATGGAGTTTAATTATTTCCTGTCCTAAATTCCTAGCTAGGTATATTTTAAAATTTTAAGGCATAGTCTTACCTTTCTGTACCTATGTTTTCCATGGCCTTTAGAGAAGGAAAATGTAGCATTCAAGAAGGATGGACATAGCAGAGAAAATGAACTATAGGAATTCAGGTGTAGCTAAATTCTTATGCACTACTCAAAATAATGTCCCCAATTCCTATATTGTGTATGTGAGAACAACTTACCTAATCTAAACTAGCCACTTACCTCAGTTGTCCACTTATTCTACCAAAGTTCATATGGCTGCTTTTGGAATAACTATATAAACGTTATTACATCAAGTAAGCACCAATCACAAAAACCGGGTTGACTGCTATACGGATATCGAAACATAAAAACTATAAAACATGCCACTGTTTATTCTTTAGTTGGCTTAAGCGAAGTAATGACAACCGTTCATTGGTGGAGATACTCAATACAATCTAATCGGTTAAAATAAAGGGAGGTTGATCACTAATAACATGAATATACTAATACCATTTTGCATTCATATAGCATGTTCCCAACTTCAATTTCTTCTAACTGTATCGATATAGTACATGGTCTGGTCATATCGTTTACTAAATCAGAAATACTTGATACTACTTGATAGTAAATTTTGCCGGAGTAGATTGTTCCATTTACAATGTAGTAACGTGTAATCTTCTCCTGATGCATTAATTCGCAACAGTCATTTTTGTCATGTCAACTTATACGCGGTTATGAAGTATTGATTTTTGTCAAAGGGGTAAGTTTACTCTTATTTGTATAACCACTCCTTATAAAAAAGATAATTAAACAGAGGGACGATTTAAACAATTGTGAATGTTTAATGTTAAACATTAGGTTAGGTTGGTTAAATGTTTAATATTTTAAAAATTACTTTATTTACCTCTTTTATTCACCTTTTTACTAAACTTATAAAAGTGGAATTTATAAAAATATGAAATTTAATATTTGGCACACTTTTGGGAAATAGAGTGAAAGATCAGGTTACAATGAACTTACTCGTATTACAAGAGCTGAATAATTTTATTTCATTTTCAATTCTGTAGGAATACTTTGATGTAAATCATGACATTAGCTTTATTGACCTGCTTGAGTTTAGTCACAAGTGCATTACTAGCGCGCTGGTTTACGTTCATAAAGCCCGATACACGTTCTAGATGTGCTTGGAGGAGGAAGGTCTGTGGTGTGAGCACCATAACTCCGTACTCAGTCATTCGGCTTCTTGTACATTAAGAATGTGAGCTTTTAATACTTGGAGATTAAGTCTCCTATTGGTTAGCCACAATAGTACTTGGTGAATTCCTTGTCAAGTTGCTTTAGCTTTTTCCATCCTCGTATTTTATACCGGGAATAATACTATTGATAGAATTTTATAATGTTTACAATAGAACAACTATAAATTTATCACACTCTGATATGGGACAAAAACAGGATACTGACTGCAGTATAAACGCTTTCAAAATATATATATTTTGTCGCACTATAGCCGAACAGTACGGCTGCATGACGTCTATAAGTCGGTGAGCTAAAGAACCCTCCTTACTTCACAAATTAGTTTTTCTCTATGACCAATAGTTCAAGCAATACCGAAGCTGCCAGTGTGCTGGACTGACAGTTCTGTCTATTTCAGGTCAAGTACTTTATAACAGAACTCGCCACTCTGTAGGGCACAGTTTGCAAAGTTTCAATTTCATTTGATATTTTCAGCCACCTAAGCCATGCGATGTGGGGTTTAAAAGTATGGAGTGGGAGGGAAGCGGAGACTGAACATACTTGAGTGGTTTAACACGCTAAGCGGTAAGAGGGGGTGGGGTGGTGGGGGTGGGTGTGCTGAGGAGTTGCAAGATTATAAGTGCTGAGCGGTCGATAACAACGGCTGATCAGAGCACATTGACACACTTAAATAATCTCTCGCCTCATCGCCATTTCCATCCCACTTATCATTGCCGTCATTTAATGAGAAAGTGCTTGATTTCGTATTACTGACTCGAATTTAAACCACATTTCTAATCAAACACACACACACACACACACACACACACACACACACACACATATATATATATATATATATATATATATATATATATATATATATATATATATATATATATATATATATATATATATATTATATAGCTGTTTCCCGCGGCTTCGCACGCATCTCTTAAGCTTTGCCCGTATATTTCTTTGCCTTCAAATAGTGTTTGGCTATTTAATATACGTAACTGTGTCGTAATTGCAGCTTATAATGTGCAGGCGCTTTGATAACTTTTATATCTTGCAGTACAGCCTGGTGGTGAGCTACATCAATGGGCATTGCATATAAACCTTCTACATAGAAAAATACAAATAAATACAAATTTTCATAGTGATCGGTCCAATAGTTTCTGAGTCTATAAAGGACAAACACACAAACATTCATTTTTTATATATTATTATTGATCATTGGTGCAATCTGAATTTAAAATTAGGCAATGACGTCTTCTATGCAACCTGCATTACACTACTGATGAAGCACTTTACAATAAAAATTTTCTAAATTTTAAATGTAAACAATTGTTTCTGCCTCTTTGATGAACTTCAGCTGAAAGTATTAACAAAATTTGTCGTTTCTCTTAAGCTTACTCTATGCTTTAAAACTATAAGTGTAATATATGTTTACAAAGAACAGCTGATTAAAAATTTGAAAAGACGTTAACATATGTTTGCTGCAATGCATTTCTTATGGGTATTTCTGTAACCAGCTGTGCGGAATCCTGAATCGGTGATCCAAGGGATTTGGGCATAGCTTATAAACCTTCTCCGTGGGCAAGAAAATACATATACGTACAAATTTTCATCATGATCGGTCCAATAGTTCACGATTCCATAAAGGACAAACATACAAACATTCATTTATATATATATAGACTAGCGGGCCCGGCGCGCTTTGCTGCGCATTTCAATAATTTTTTGCAAAAGTTGCCCGCGGCTTCGCACGCAATTTCCCGTTGAAAACAGTACACTATATTCACTTATTCTTTTTCTATCACATTCTAAACATTGCTGAGATAATTGATAGTCGTTCCATCGTGAGCCTCTTGGGCGTATTATGAAGGTATGTACCATATTCCTGCCTCTATCTAGCTGTTACCCACGGCTTCGCACGCAAATCTTAAGAACCGAAGTCCTTAAATTACTTAGTAAATTTTTTTTTTTACTATAATAAATTTTAGATTAAATTAGTTATATCTCCGATGCCACGATTGAGCTTGCTTTGTTGTCTAAATCGAGAGAATATGTACACACGGAGTTTTGAGAACCATACTTCTGTCAAAAAAAAACAACTAAGGTTGATTTTATAACATTCTTTATATTTCTAGCCAACGTAAGATAGTAATTATGATATCTGCATTACTCTTCTGATCAAGCATGAGCATGGTTTATATTGAAATAAAATATTGCAGTTAAAGGTGAATTTTTACGTCAAATTTGAATTGTATTATCTGGATAGTAAAGTCTATGTTTAACAGTGATTGCAAAAACAGTTTAAACAAAATTTGTCGTTTCTCTTAAGCTTACTCTATGCTTTAAAACTATAAGTGTAATATATGTTTACAAAGAACAGCTGATTAAAAATTTGAAAAGACGTTAACATATGTTTGCTGCAATGCATTTCTTATGGGTATTTCTGTAACCAGTGGGGCGGAATCCTGAATCGGGAAAGGGAGCATAGCTATAACACCTTCTCCGTGGAAAAATACATATACGTACAAATTGTTCATCATGATCGGTCCAATAGTTCACGATTCCATAAAGGACAAACATACAAACATTCATTTTTATATATATAGATTATTGATCATTGGTGCAATCTGAATTTAAAATTAGGCAATGACGTCTTCTATGCAACCTGCATTTACACTACTGATGAAGCACTTTACAATAAAAATTTTCTAAATTTTAAATGTAAACAATTGTTTCTCCGGCCTCTTTGATGAACTTCAGCTGAAAGTATTAACAGCTGTTAAGTATGAGTTCGCTTTGTATTATGTGTCGTAGCGCAGTCTGTCGGATCCAATATAAAACACTCTAACATCAACAACGATTTATAATTAATACATTTTATTCGTTTATATTCACGACATAAGCGAATAATTCAGATAATAACTATCCTATCTTCCAAGTTAGACTAAATTACGGATACATGTGAAATTTGATTGAAATTGGTTCAGTCGTTTTGGAGTTTATTGGCAACATACATCGTGACTCAAGATTTTTATATATATATATAAGATATAAGATATATATATATATATATATATATATATATATATATATATATATAGGTGTATATACGTAAATATACGTTCAGATCCCTAGTCTATGGAATTTTCTTCCGCTAAAATACTAATCAAGTTGTTATTAAATAAAAAAACCATTATACAACAGTTTAATTTGCACCACTGTTATGATTAGTATTAAACTGATAACTTCTCGATAGTAAAATTTTGTACTTTTACACACTGCAACCTAAACTACAGTATCATACTTTGTATGTACCTCTTTATAATTTAACCTGTAATAAAAGGTAATGTTTGGACCCAGGAGGGCTCCCTTATAGATATGGGCAACCGACCACATACATGGATGTCCAGGAGCAACACTTGGTAAATGTCAATATATTGGGTTAAAACTGAGTTTGGCTACATTTACGATACATTAATACAAACTGTATCATATTATAGCAACTAGTAATTACAACATATTCAGCTGTATTCCTGTATTAAGGTACTTAAAAGGCTTACAGCATGATGCATAGACGTGCGAAATAAGTAGAATAAATAGAATAGAATCAAAATCTAACAATTTAAATCATAATTCAAAAGCCTTACTACTACATTATGAATCTACAGATTCGTTTTACCCCCAAGCCTACGCCTAAATTGGACATTATTATTTCTATTAAATACTTGTGAAGTATAAAGGAATTGTGTCTATGAGCATTCATATTCGAGTAATATATTTTGTTAGATTTCATCAATAACTCTAAAGGTTTTGGTATATTATATGCTATTTAAGTTATTACCTTATTCCTAACTAGCTAGTCACTTTTAGTTAAATTAATAGTTTTCCTTACTTTCCATTCAGAAGCATATCATGTCTAGGACGTTAAATATAAATTCATATTTATGACACTTCTAACAATAAAGATAATATATACTCATTAAATATTACAACAAATATATTTCATGTTCCTGTTTTGCTTAATTACAACCTCTTATTTATTCTTTACATAGTTTAGTTCAACTACTGCTCATCATATTATGAAATAAATACTTTGTTGAGACACTGACTCCGAACCTGTTTACGAATGGTGCTGGTTTCATTGTTCTCTGGACTCGTTACTTGACATGAACCTTTAGTTTGTGAATCGGAAAGCAGAAAAGAGATGAACCCTGATGTCACTGTTTGTCTGACAGGTTGAATAGCGAGCGTAACGCGGGGCGTGGGATACAAGGTGCGTCATTATGAGCGCCACTTTACCATCGACCGGATACGCCATTAGCGCATTCTTTCAGCTCGGAGCTGAGTTATGCGCATTCAACTGGATATTATGCAGGAATAATGGCACCACTGAATTGGTTTCGCGTTAACGGATACACGTCAATTCATATTTTTTGTTTGGGTTCACATCACATCACAGAAATGTATTTATTTACACGATTGAAAATCACATCAATAAACGCTATTGGAAGATGGTTAGATTATGGTTTCCTCCGTTGTATATTATTAACGATTTTTAAATATTTCTTTTCTTTCAGACTAATGGAGCATAATAGAGTAAAATAGTTACTGCGTTTTTTAGTAACAATATGTTTTTTATAGCGGTTTTTATAATCATGTAAAGATAGTCTTCGTTATTTGTATAGAAGTGACTAAGTATAAATACGCTTAATAAATATATATGCAAGCAAAACTATTTATTCAAGTGGTGGAGTAGTTTTATATATTATTTTAAAAATACTTTTTGTGATATTGTAATGTATTAAGTTAGTGTAACTTATTTGCAGTTATACACGGAAGTGAATATAGATTTACGTTAAATTTATCAATTTAAATTACTGCAGAGAAATTTATGTCTATTTCCTATGAGGCATGTTATAATACGTTCAGATATTCTGAGTTACATGTTCCTGTACGAGTGTAAACTGTTTTATCATAATAACATGCTGTCTTTTGTTAAATAATAAAATATTTTAAATGGAAGTGTTAAAATACAACTCGCAAACAGTTTTTGTAATAAAATATTTTTATTTCAGGGACAACATATCCAGAAAATCGTCTTCCATACTTCACACAACAATAACAAGCAAACGTATAATGTAGGTAAGTATTTTTATTAACCTATTTACATTCACCTTACATAATAATAAATATATATAGAACATATGATTACAAATATTTAATTGTTCCAAAACTGATTGCACAAGGTTTACTATAATTTGAATTTTGTAGAATCGCTTATAAATAGTGTATAAAATTATTTATTACCAACACAATTAATCACAAAAAAGCTAAACAGCAAATATATTTTTATGTACAGCTGTAGAAAATCTTTGTTTTATGCTTAAATAAAGTTAAATTTAACAGAACACAATTAAAGAGCTATATGAATGGTTTTCTAAAAAGTAATTATAATGATTAACTTTGCTATAGTATAAGCAGAGCATAAATATTTAAGAAGTTCACGACTTGTTACTTAAATTTAGTAAGTGTGAGCTTAAAACTCTGATTTAAACACTAACCCGTTGGATGTTTAAGTAGTTGTGTGTGATCTGTATAAAAATAATGAATCTTGTTTTTGCATTCTCAAAATAACTCACCTTTTTCTTTGTGTATCTTTGTAATACAATGAAACATGTTATAAAAAATGTTCTTTTAATTTAAGTGAAGTGCTGTTCATTTAAATCTGTTATTGTATTGAAGACTTTTGAGGGTTAATAGAAAGTTTGTAATTGCAACAAGGAATGCTATTTGACCAGCCGTAGGTAAAGATAATCAAGAAAAGCTTACACTAATCACTAAGTCCATTCGTGTTGGTAAGTAGAGAATTCTCTAGTCTGTTGGTTGAGAATCCATAACGTTACGTATATATTTGTAGTTCTGATAGTATTTTCGCTTTAAACCGGTATCAATCTGCAGGTAATGACTTAATCTTCCTTATTTACTTATAAAACACTCCAGCTTGTTCCACACAGCACAGTTTCACGAGGATCTGATGCTAAAGTAGATTCTCTCTGTTCGCTTTCTGGGCCATACGCCTCTAAGCTCCAGAGATGGGTGTTGGTCAAATTCTTTATTAGATAAAATTGGGTCCTTGGTTGTTCTGGGACTTAAATAGACCGTAATGTGTTTTAATCAGAGAAACGAGTGGAATAGAAGGTCATGTACAAAATGTGATTTAACTTATTTATTTGTAAAATATGTATTTAGTTTAATGGAATATTAAACAATGGAAGCTTATGCCTTGTGTCATTTATGATAATTGTTTCTTTGGTTATTTTGATGGTAGCCTATTTTTTAAATTCTCTTTGTAAAGTGCCTCATTTTAAGAATCGAGGTGTGATTGATTAAAGATAGTTTGACATAATATACAATTTATTCATGCTTACCTGAAAAAAGCAAAGATCATATTTACTTGTTGAAATACACGTGGGTGGTTTCCAATAAATATATTGATGGAAATATATATAAATATTAGCATATATATGTAATAGTGAAAAACGTGTCTGTAGAGTAACATCATCAACTACTTAACTATTGTTGATAAAATGTGTGTTTTCCATTGGTTGATCAATGTGTGTTATTTCAGTGTGATATGCAGTATTTACGGTCTGCGGCCCTCCCTACGGGGAGGCCGGTAAAAGTAAGACCTTAAAAGGTCACTATTCTTGTCGGAGACCACTTAGCGGGACATTTACGTTCAAAATTTATCGACGTGTAACGTTGCAAAACCCTTTCCTAATTACTATTACGAAATAACTGTTTTTTGGGCGTTTTTTGTTAGTGCCTTACACACAGGCATGACATAGACAGGCTTGCACGGGGAAGCCAGCAAACATACTGACGGTCTGTCTACGTATTTTTTACTAATTACAAAAATTATCGACGTGTAACGTTGCAAAACCCTTTGCTAATTACTATTTATGAAACAACTGTTGTTTGGCCCCTTGTTTGTTAAAGCCTTACACACAGGCATGACGTATCCAGTCTTGCACGGGGAAGCCAGCAAACATACTGACGGTCTGTCTACGTATTGTTTACTAATTACAAAAATTATCAACGTGTTACGTTGCAAATCCCTTGCTAATTACTATTTATGAAACAACTGTTGTTTGGCCGCTTGTTTGTTAAAGCCTTACACACAGGCATGACATAGACAGGCTTGCACGGGGAAGCCAGCAAACATACTGACGGTCTATCTACGTATTGTTTACTAATTACAAAAATTATCGACGTGTTACGTTGCAAATCCCTTGCTAATTACTATTTATGAAACAACTGTTGTTTGGCCGCTTGTTTGTTAAAGCCTTACACACAGGCATGACATAGACAGGCTTTCACGGGGAAGCCAGCAAACGAAGAGACCATATATTTATATGTACAGGAGTATTTGTTTTGGCAGGCCCACTAGCGTATTGCTTTATGTATCAGAATGGGAGCTTAGTTCGTGCTGGCCCTCTAGCCTACTGCCTTATGTATCAGAACGGGTTGTTTAGTCTTGGCAGGGCCCCTAGTCTACTGCCTAATAAGTCACGACGGAGAGTGTTATTATCAGAAGGCATTCGCTTAGGAGAGTTTTGTTTTGCCAATCTCCCTGGTCTACTGCCAGAGTCAATCGGGATTAATGAAGATATTCGCCCTACACGGTGTTCTTTGCATAAGCGACTTCATTGTTTATGATGATGAAGATGTCTTCAGGCGTCAAACTCTGCCTAGCTGTGAGTGAAACAGTCGGTCCGAAGGATTACTCCGACAAGATATATTTTCTAGCTCTGGCTCTTGTGACCGGTCATTGAGTATGCCTGCATCAAAGGAAACTCACGTCGACGTCCAGTAGCGACGAACCCTCAACAATCGTGAAAGTAAACATGATTCTTGGAATACCCTTTACAAAGGTTGCGCGTCGTGAGGGCGTCTGACAGTAATCAACTGATTCAATATCGCCGTCACGATGACCTTATTGCCGTTAACAAGTCCGTCGGCTTCGTTCAGATTCCTCATGATAAGACACACTGAGCCTACCTTCAGTCGCATGACGTGATTTGGAATATCCTTGCCTAAAGCCCGGTTCAGCAGCTGGTGTTCCAAATGCCGGTCCCATCGCCGATAGCGAGCGGAAGCCAGGACATGCTGTGAGCTTTTGATCCACCAACGATGCCCGAACTGGCAACGGCAAGTGCGACCTACAACAACCAGGCACGTGTGCAAGTATTACACAAATAAGGGCGGTTTTAACATATATCACAGGACCATCGATGAATATAACCCTCCAGGATGGGCGGTCGCCGTGGTTGTCAAGAAGGGAGCAAATGTGAAATAGAACATTTCACTGATTTTTTCCGGGAGTTTGGGTTCTCATTTTCCAGTATCTGTCGAAGTTAACTACGGTTTATTTCAACGAGTGTTTCTTCTTATGTGTGTCTTATGGGTCCTTTCTAAATGATCTTCGCAAAGGATATTACTAAAGATGTCCAATAGAATAGATGCAACAGCACCCATGGAGCAAACGGGCACACAGAAGGAACGGAGCCTTGACGCAACGATGAATTCAGTGGCTTCGTGCATACTAGCACGGTACTTGTCTCCGAGCTTTACAAGGCCGAGTTGTCGACAAACCTCATAACAAGTATTTTATAATTTGTATGCGTGAGCGAGTCAGTTATATACATAGGGATAAAATCGATGAATTCCTGGAGACAATAAAAGTATCGACCATTCATATACAGTTTTGGGCCAATTGAAGTTATACCAGTATCTCTATCAAGTTAGAAATCCCACAGGTAATTCCTTGTGGGTAATATACTCGTCTATTGAGTTCAAAAAAACTTATGTACTTATGTCTAAAATTCTGTAAGGATAGTACGTGTAACTTTATATTATATTTTATGTGTCATTATTGCATATAATGACATACTGATATAAGACCAATCAATATGTCAGTTAAGAGGAACGTTAGTGAAAACCGCAAATTAGATACTAAGCTCTAATGTGTGTAACAAAAAAACTTAATTATTACTGACAAATTATAATGCTTTCAAGGGAATAAAATAATAGTTTTCGTTGGTATTAAATGACTAAGGTATAGAGTGAATATAAATAAAAAATTTCTTGGGATGTATTGGGACGGAAACCCGTAATTGAATGTGAACATAGATAACAAATAAAGTTCAAGTATTTTTATGTGGATATATATCTTGAATTATGTTTAGGTAAAGGTAAAGTACACAATGATTCCTTTATACTCTTCGTTATAAGATTTCTGTTCACGTCTTTTGAAAATAGCTTTTTTATTTTGTTCCAGACTCAAAAGGCGTTCGTTAAGCTTTCAAGACGTGCTTAGAAACCTTCAAAACCCTCACCACTGAGTCATCCCACCTGCATCATCAATGGAGACAACTTTCTTTAGTTTAGTTTGAAATATCAGTAAAGAATCAGAAGGATTGCGGTCGGGTAAAGAGGTTTAGACAAACTTCTTCCTTCACGATACAGGAGAGAAGAAACATTAAATAAAAACATTTTTAGGAGAGACATTGTAAAATAACTGTTAATGATTGTTGAGCCTCTGTAAAACTCGTCATTATTATGTTTCCTGGTGTATATTTTTAACATTATATTTATACTTAAGGTGGATAAACAGTTTTGTTTCATAAATATAATGTGATCTTGTACAACAATGATTGTGTGGATTGTGCTTGTCTCTTTAGTGGGAGCCGCGATCGCCTGCCCAACATCTTGCTTGTGTAAGTGGAAGGGAGGGAAACAAACTATCGAGTGTATAAACAAAAATTTAATCACGATACCGGATGGCATGGATCAAGGGACTCAAGTACTGGACTTCTCCGGGAACAATCTCAAGCTCTTGCCTAGAGAGAGATTCCAGCGCATGGGGTTAACCAACCTGCAGAAAATTTTCTTGGCCAGATGTCGAATAAGCCAGATTGATGATCGTGCTTTTCGAGGATTGACCAACTTAGTAGAGCTTGATTTGTCGTACAATTATATAACATCAGTGCCTACAGAAACATTCTTGGACTACTCAGCGCTAATGAGGTTGACTTTGAACAATAATCCGATCAGATACTTAAAGTCGTCCTCGTTTCAACCATTAAAGTTTCTTTTGTCCCTTGAAATGACAGACTGCCAAATGGAAGTAATCGAAGACGATGCATTCAATGGTCTTGAGAGCTTAGAGTGGCTTAAATTGGATAAAAATCGACTTTTAAATATAAAAGGATCCAATATCCTCCCGGATAAACTGAATGGAATAGCATTGCACAGTAATCCGTGGCAATGCGACTGTAGACTGGTGGATTTCAGGGATTGGATGGTAAAGTATAAGATACCACAGACTGTAGAACCGAAATGTAACTCTCCAGTGCGGTTAAGAGGGAGGCTGATAAACAGTTTGGAACCGAATGAATTAGCTTGTCTTCCTGACGTAACACCAACTACCCTGTATCTGGAGATTGCTGAGGGTAAGAACGTGTCGCTCTTATGTCGTGTGTCCGCAATACCAGAAGCCAAAGTTTCATGGTGGTTTCAGGGAACAATACTACAGAACGATTCCATGGTTGCACCAGGCCTACATTTGTACTACTTTGTGGAAGAGGGTGGGCTGGAAAAGAAAAGTGAACTTTTTATTTTCAATACGAATATTGATGACAATGGCACATTCGTATGTATTGCTGAGAATCCTGCTGGAAAGTCTCAGTCAAACTTCACAATAAGGATCGTTCTAAAAGAGGAACCTCTGGTCGGTCTAGCCGTTTTTCCATATGAGTATGTCATTCTCATATCAGGTGTTGTGTCTGTTTTAGCAATTTTCTTGATACTGATAATTACAGTCTGCTTTATGCGGTGTAGAAAACAAAGAAGGAAGAGAAAGAAGAAAGACAGAAGCAAAGTTGCTGCTTTACATAATCAGCAAAATTCATCTAAAGCTCCAGGCGTACGTGATGCAGCAGAAAAGTTGACTAGAATTAACTCTAGTCTGAACCCTCTTGGAAACTCAAAGATCAACGGTTCAATAATACTGACCGATGGCCAACCACATGATATGATGTTGTATGCTACAGAGGCAGGGGTGCTCGTTATGCCAAACCACTTAGATAATCTTCATAACTTTGGTGCTCAAAACACATTGAAGTCCTATCAAGTGGATCAAAATCCAGACCTATTAAATGACACAGAAAACGGCAAAGACAAACGAATAAAAGGAAATGACATGTTAAACGGCGCGGAGTTAGACCTTGCCAATGCTGATTCTACTGACTATGTAAAAAAGTCAGAAATACCCAAAAATCCACAGTGGCGAGACGCTAATCAACGTTTGCCTAATGTTACATCTTTATCTAGAGGACTATCTGGGAGTAGAGAAGTGTGTCCTAATATTCAACAAGATGTCCACCTTTCCCCGAGGAAGTTCATAGGAAATGATGGCTACCCTTTAGATTATGGATTGCCTAAAATTTCTGGACATTTCGCTGTTCCAGCGATGCCTCCAGCAGCTTTCTACAGGACACTGCCACACAAATCGAGACAAAACGCAGCGAATCCTTCCAGTAGGTTCTCGAGAGAGGCGGAATTTCTGTCAAAATCCGTTCAGCCTCCATCTTATGAGCACTACAGTTCAGCGGATGTGCGTTACACCGTGGAGGGATACCCTTGTGGTCCTCCCACTTACTCGTCAGACACTCAAACAAATTTCACAGAGCCCTTCCTACTGCCTTCGCCTCCCGCGGCCTACAAGAGCGATCCGGTCTCTACGCCCCGAGACGCTGCAGCCCAGTGGCCCGAGACGTCGCCCGACTCTGTGAAACCCGTCACCCAGTGCAGTGTGGCAGCTCAGACCTCGGAGCCCACCGAGGAGAAGGCCTCTCAGTCTCACCCCCTACCTCACCACCTGCCGCCTCCGGTCCTCACTGAGAGTCCTGACGAGGGGTACGGGGGTGACGGTCTAGACACTTCGGACATGTGACGCTCCCATCACTAACCCTCTGTTCAGAAGGAAGTTAAACGAGCAATATTTTTTTAAAACGACTGACATTTTTACGGTGATGGAGTGCTCAAACCTGGACTGTACTTATGTAGGCATATGTACATACTGATTTGTGTAGAGTAATTTTATTTTTACTTTTTGTATTGTTTACTGAAAAAATTTCATAATGTAATATTGTATAATAGCGAGTGAATGGATTCTTTCATCTACATTTATGTTACTCTGAAGGTTGATGTCGATATAAAATAATCCACCAAACCAAGGCTCGATACAAAAAGGCCAATTTAATATAGTAAAACGTAATGCATTTATTGTAATTTGAGTATGCTATATCGTTTTCTTTAGTTAAATTACAATTACTATGTAAATATAACATTACGTTTAAATTAGCATGAAAAATTTTGATAAATTGTTTTGTTTCTTACCAAACGCTTAAACAGATGACTAAAAATGTATAGTAAGAAAGTTACAGAACAGTATAAATAAATAAAACCTAGCAATATTCCAATGAAATCAAGTATACAGTATTATGAACGTATACATTGTTTCAATTACAGAACAAATTTAAACTAGAAAAACTAATATTTTACCTCACCGAGTCATATCGTAAAATCAGTCAAAATAACAAAAATATTTTAAAGTTATATACATTTTCATATTACGTAGTTTTTTTAATAAACACAATGTATTATGAATTTAATAAATAATAAAAAATGTATGGTTACTTATACAATATTACTATAAGCAACGTACAATAATGTTTCTTTCTCAAATTTAAACCCAAATTGTAAAGAAAGCAGATAATTTTCATTGAACCTAGGGTAACTTATAAATATGTTTTAAAATGTGTTTAAAAACTTACAAAATAATTTGAATAAAATAAATAGAATAAGACCGACACATCGCTCCCAAACCATGTTTAGAATCCGACCATCATATAAAATTACAATTGTATTACTTGACGCGGAAAACAAAATATGCTGTAAGGGCTTTTTTATCTGCGTTTTTATAAATTTAGTATTGTTAATATCTTCTTTAAATCATTTACTTTGTGAGTTTTAGTATTGAAAGTGGCCTAAAAGAACGTTACACGCAGTAAGCTTCGCTCTAACAGTTTGTTACATTGCGCGCAAGATTGTAACTTAACACTGTGATAATTATGTGAGAATTGATTTAATTTTTATCACAAAGTACAATTCACAAATAATTTCATCGCTGTAAGTTTATAAGATATTTTATTACCGTGTGAATAGTTATAATTTTTTAATTTAAATGAATGTTAGAGTGAATTTGTTAGTTTTGAAAGGAAATAATTATTACTTATGATACTGTCGGTTGTGTTCTTTTGTTATTTAGTGTGTTTTGTACAAATATGTGCGTTGTGTTGTACAAGTCTTATAGATATTTTATATCATGGTACTCATTAAAGTGAGTTTTGACACTTTCCAATTAAATGTACAGGTTAGATATAATATGCAAATATAACATCAAAGATTTTTACTGTAAGTATAATATTTATACCCTTTTATTAGTTGTTTATACATTGAGGTTTTATAAAACTTTTTTGTTATTTACTTTTAGTAATTATAGTACAAGAGAATATTATCCTAATATATACATAAAAATAGATAATATATTCTTTAATATTAGTTGTCTTTATTTACATAGTTATTTAATAACGATGAAATTGTCATTAAATATTTAGATAAAAAACTTGTGCAATTTAATAAACAAACAAAAACTATCTTTTTTCACAAGACATAAGCTTAACTATTGGAAAATATGAAAAATAATGAAACAGTATTACGTGTAAAGATATAAAAAATAGAGCAAGAAATTTTAATAAGAAAATAATAGGTATGAAGCTTTAAGATTATTAGTTTTTCTTAGCGACACAACTATTCATTGAGGTTTATAAAAATAATCTGCATACATTCTCTGAAATAGACCTGTTAGTTCTACAAGGCAGTAAACATATGAAAGAATAGTAACACGAAATAAAACACTCTTGAAGAATAACTTTTCGCATCTAAGATTGAAATAACAGTTAAAATTTCTTAAAAGAAAATGGTTACAATGAGTAAAATATAGTATACACAAAGATTATGATTAGGCTAAATTTAATATAATTAGAAATGAAATAAGGATAAAACCCTTTATTATTACTATCTAAATAATTGGTATAAAATATAGTTTAGATCAATTGTATAAAATTTAGGCTGGTTTTTGTACCACCTAATACGTGTTTGTGTTGAATAAGTATTAAAAACCTTATTAATATTTGGTTAACCTGTTAAATTAAACTTCAATTGTATTGTATTCCATATTTATTTTGAGAATTAATATTACATAATGTTATCAGGGTATAATGAGTTAATATTACTACAAATTTACATTTTATTCAGTACGAACTGATAAATATACAGTATAAGGTAAAATAAAAGAAAGAATAACTTTGTAGGTAGAGGTGTATTGCACATTTATTGTACATAGCAACCGTTACAATGTTGATTATATTTGGTAAAATAAACACTGTATAAACCACTGTTGGTTTATTTCAATGCCTAAATGACATAATGGACTGAAGTTTGGCGGAGCCGATAGTTGTAAGAGCTAAGAAATTGGACTTTTTAACTTAGTTAGAGACAGCACATTTTCAAATCCTCAATGTGACCGTAGCACATTTTTACCGTATCATTGACCTTGTACTGTATCGACTCTCTTCCATATTATTTTTGTATGAGATCCTTACATAGCAAAGTTGGTGTGACTGTGGATGGATGGAAAGGTGATATTGGACTTTTGATCTTAGTTAGAGACAGCACATTTTCAAATCCTCAATGTGACCGTAGCACATTTTTACCGTATCATTGACCTTGTACTGTATCGACTCTCTTCCATATTATTTTTGTATGAGATCCTTACATAGCCAAGTTGGTGTGACTGTGGATGGATGGAAAGGTGATATTGGACTTTTGATCTTAGTTAGAGACAGCACATTTTCAAATCCTCAATGTGACCGTAGCACATTTTTACCGTATCATTGACCTTGTACTGTATCGACTCTCTTCCATATTATTTTTGTATGAGATCCTTACATAGCAAAGTTGGTGTGACTGTGGATGGATGGAAAGGTGATATTGGACTTTTGATCTTAGTTAGAGACAGCACATTTTCAAATCCTCAATGTGACCGTAGCACATTTTTACCGTATCATTGACCTTGTACTGTATCGACTCTCTTCCATATTATTTTTGTATGAGATCCTTACATAGCCAAGTTGGTGTGACTGTGGATGGATGGAAAGGTGATATTGGACTTTTGATCTTAGTTAGAGACAGCACATTTTCAAATTCTCAATGTGACCGTAGCACATTTTTACCGTATCATTGACCTTGTACTGTATCGACTCTCTTCCATATTATTTTTGTATGAGATCCTTACATAGCAAAGTTGGTGTGACTGTGGATGGATGGAAAGGTGATATTGGACTTTTGATCTTAGTTAGAGACAGCACATTTTCAAATCCTCAATGTGACCGTAGCACATTTTTACCGTATCATTGACCTTGTACTGTATCGACTCTCTTCCATATTATTTTTGTATGAGATCCTTACATAGCAAAGTTGGTGTGACTGTGGATGGATGGAAAGGTGATATTGGACTTTTGATCTTAGTTAGAGACAGCACATTTTCAAATCCTCAATGTGACCGTAGCACATTTTTACCGTATCATTGACCTTGTACTGTATCGACTCTCTTCCATATTATTTTTGTATGAGATCCTTACATAGCAAAGTTGGTGTGACTGTGGATGGATGGAAAGGTGATATTGGACTTTTGATCTTAGTTAGAGACAGCACATTTTCAAATTCTCAATGTGACCGTAGCACATTTTTACCGTATCATTGACCTTGTACTGTATCGACTCTCTTCCATATTATTTTTGTATGAGATCCTTACATAGCCAAGTTGGTGTGACTGTGGATGGATGGAAAGGTGATATTGGACTTTTGATCTTAGTTAGAGACAGCACATTTTCAAATTCTCAATGTGACCGTAGCACATTTTTACCGTATCATTGACCTTGTACTGTATCGACTCTCTTCCATATTATTTTTGTATGAGATCCTTACATAGCAAAGTTGGTGTGACTGTGGATGGATGGAAAGGTGATATTGGACTTTTGATCTTAGTTAGAGACAGCACATTTTCAAATTCTCAATGTGACCGTAGCACATTTTTACCGTATCATTGACCTTGTACTGTATCGACTCTCTTCCATATTATTTTTGTATGAGATCCTTACATAGCAAAGTTGGTGTGACTGTGGATGGATGGAAAGGTGATATTGGACTTTTGATCTTAGTTAGAGACAGCACATTTTCAAATCCTCAATGTGACCGTAGCACATTTTTACCGTATCATTGACCTTGTACTGTATCGACTCTCTTCCATATTATTTTTGTATGAGATCCTTACATAGCAAAGTTGGTGTGACTGTGGATGGATGGAAAGGTGATATTGGACTTTTGATCTTAGTTAGAGACAGCACATTTTCAAATCCTCAATGTGACCGTAGCACATTTTTACCGTATCATTGACCTTGTACTGTATCGACTCTCTTCCATATTATTTTTGTATGAGATCCTTACATAGCAAAGTTGGTGTGACTGTGGATGGATGGAAAGGTGATATTGGACTTTTGATCTTAGTTAGAGACAGCACATTTTCAAATCCTCAATGTGACCGTAGCACATTTTTACCGTATCATTGACCTTGTACTGTATCGACTCTCTTCCATATTATTTTTGTATGAGATCCTTACATAGCAAAGTTGGTGTGACTGTGGATGGATGGAAAGGTGATATTGGACTTTTGATCTTAGTTAGAGACAGCACATTTTCAAATTCTCAATGTGACCGTAGCACATTTTTACCGTATCATTGACCTTGTACTGTATCGACTCTCTTCCATATTATTTTTGTATGAGATCCTTACATAGCAAAGTTGGTGTGACTGTGGATGGATGGAAAGGTGATATTGGACTTTTGATCTTAGTTAGAGACAGCACATTTTCAAATCCTCAATGTGACCGTAGCACATTTTTACCGTATCATTGACCTTGTACTGTATCGACTCTCTTCCATATTATTTTTGTATGAGATCCTTACATAGCAAAGTTGGTGTGACTGTGGATGGATGGAAAGGTGATATTGGACTTTTGATCTTAGTTAGAGACAGCACATTTTCAAATCCTCAATGTGACCGTAGCACATTTTTACCGTATCATTGACCTTGTACTGTATCGACTCTCTTCCATATTATTTTTGTATGAGATCCTTACATAGCCAAGTTGGTGTGACTGTGGATGGATGGAAAGGTGATATTGGACTTTTGATCTTAGTTAGAGACAGCACATTTTCAAATTCTCAATGTGACCGTAGCACATTTTTACCGTATCATTGACCTTGTACTGTATCGACTCTCTTCCATATTATTTTTGTATGAGATCCTTACATAGCCAAGTTGGTGTGACTGTGGATGGATGGAAAGGTGATATTGGACTTTTGATCTTAGTTAGAGACAGCACATTTTCAAATTCTCAATGTGACCGTAGCACATTTTTACCGTATCATTGACCTTGTACTGTATCGACTCTCTTCCATATTATTTTTGTATGAGATCCTTACATAGCAAAGTTGGTGTGACTGTGGATGGATGGAAAGGTGATATTGGACTTTTGATCTTAGTTAGAGACAGCACATTTTCAAATTCTCAATGTGACCGTAGCACATTTTTACCGTATCATTGACCTTGTACTGTATCGACTCTCTTCCATATTATTTTTGTATGAGATCCTTACATAGCCAAGTTGGTGTGACTGTGGATGGATGGAAAGGTGATATTGGACTTTTGATCTTAGTTAGAGACAGCACATTTTCAAATTCTCAATGTGACCGTAGCACATTTTTACCGTATCATTGACCTTGTACTGTATCGACTCTCTTCCATATTATTTTTGTATGAGATCCTTACATAGCCAAGTTGGTGTGACTGTGGATGGATGGAAAGGTGATAGGCCTTTCCTTTATATTGAAAACATATTAATTTGTATTTTATTGTAAGTTACAATACCCAGATAGCCATGCCGTACAACTTGTATACTACCTAACGTTTTAAACATAATAACGCATCCTTTGGTAAGGATACCTATGACAGATAATGCAATTCGAGTTGTAAACAGGCAGTGGGTCTGCAAAGTAACAGTTATCATCTAGTCAAATAAACATAAAATTTATTTAATACAGTTTTTTTCTAGTAAAATACAAATGTATTATAGTTTTGTTTTCATTATACGAAAGAAAATGAAATAATTTTCAATTTATACTCGAATATATTTTAATAAAGGCCTACACTGGTTACAGTAAAACAGATGTGTCGCATAAATCTGAGCAACTTAAATCAGGAGTTTGATTTTATGCAAAACACTTTATCAACCTATGTTATCTTTTTATTTATTACATGATAGCCTAGAGCATTACCGTTATTTATAGCTCCAACTGTGTTACATACGGTAAAAATGTTTACTCTATGCAGAAAAATCACATTTGAATATTTCCATGTATTGATAATTATATCCGACAAGCACTTGTACGTAAAGATTACGTATAATTAGAGGATAAAAAGTTTCCTTACTTTATGATAGTTTATATTATTCCGAAACGTATTCGTTTTTTGTGACAAATCATCTAATTAATTGCAACCGTTCTATCAGAGCATATGAGCGAGTAACTTGGTTTTATTGTGCCATAACATATGCCAGGGTTAACCTCCCTCATTAGTCACATTGACCGCACCGCGTTTGTTTGTGGTTTGGCCTCTTTATTATACTGCATGTGTTCGGTTAAATAGCAAGTGCGTTTGTGTCGTTATTAGCCTCAAACATAACAATAGTACTGAAACATCTCGTTGTCATGTTTACGTGTGTTTGTTCTCAACACCTAATTATACAACTACATACGCCTGGTAATAAAAGTGTGTGAATATAACAATACATTGAGAATATTTTCATTACAGATGTACTATTGTTGTAAGATAATCTGACCCGAGAGGATGATATTTCCTACAAGAATTACAACTGTTAAAGATAATTCAGACCGTTATTAGAGATAGAGTATGAGAGGGGGTGAGATATGGAGAAAGATGGATAGAGAGAAACTACGTTAAAAATGCTGATCTGGATTCGACGCACATAGGAGATACAGAACTGACTGTTTATAAAGTGATTCTGATCGGTGGAAATGAGTTTTTCTTGATAGCCTTGGAGGAAGGCCTAGGAGATTTCCGTCTGAAGAATTTTTTTATCGTACGCGTTAAGGTAATCTTATGTTTGTTATGTCTTTAGGCCTAAAAGAGTCATTAATAATATTTATGGATGCTTTCTTAAGGGTCTGAGCTTTCCCGTAAAAAAATGTTCTAAAATTACCATATATGCTCTTATGTTGTTATTATAATATTAAAGTTATCCAGGGAAATAAAATATTTCTTTTATATTCAAAATGAAACAGTTTAGTAATTAAGAGTACTTTAAATGATACAAATTATCAAATAATAATATACTATAATAAATAGTTAGTTATTAGTTTGGCTAATAATTAGGGAAGTTGCAGTCGCATAATTTTTTATAATAATAGCCTATTAAATAGAAATACAAATAATTTTCAAAGATTGAATTAACATTTCAGTTATATAAACGGAGAAATAATCTTTTGCAAGGACGAGTTTATATATCACAAATCCATTAAAAGTTTGTGTTCTTATTTAAAAAAATAATTTGGTACTTGCCATCAAACAAAGAGACATCGACGGCTTTCACAAATCAATACTATTATATAATATTAAATATGTTATTCAGTTTTATTGAAACTATAACATTTACAGTAAGAATATAAAAATAGACATCAGCTTACTACGTATATGAATACTTTAGTCCCTAATGTCCGGGGAAAGTATTGTGGGATGTTATTTTCGGGGCAAGCGAAAATATTCGCAACTTTCCAGATAGCCAGTCGACCTGGGTTAGAAATTTCCAGGGTTCGAGAATTTAATATAACTATTATTTATTATTAGGAGTCGAATCAGAGGGCCCTGCGGAAGAAATTTATATTTTCAAAATTATGTTGGGCTTACTTCATCACGTCAACTCCAATAAAATATTGAAGAGGTACAAAAAATAAAATAAAAATAATCTTGCTCAAAAAACAAAAATTTCTAGGTTTATGAAAGTTATTGTTCAAGCGAGTTCGATTTTCGAAAACAAACTGTAATTCTAGTATTTTCAAAATTACACCAGTATACTGTATTGTTTATTAATACGTCGGTCAGTGAGTAATTACTAGCAAGCTGAGTAGTCTCCACTGATAACTTGGTCGGGAGTCGTATACAGTAATTATTGTAAGAGCCCGGGGTAGAAATGATTAATCGGTTGAATAATGATGGTTAGTAGAAGCAAAATTCAAAATTAAAGCAAAATATAAATAGCAATGGTAAACAAAAGCAATATTCAAATAACACTAATAGCAACTATACGATCTTATAAATTAAAGATTAGCCATGCACCAATATCACAGTGCAACTACTATATACCTAAAGCAAGCACAAACCGTTAGCAAAAAATATCTATATATTATTTCTAAGGGATGGAAAAGCTAAAGAATTTATAGTTTTAAAATAGGCGAAACTATATTTATTCTGAAGCCAGGTGTATGACTCCAAAAAAAATATCAAGTTCACTTTTCTCAGGTATATAATTTTCGAAAAGAAAAACAAAATAATCACTTATAATACACCATGCAGGCTTACCCTACCATAAGCAAGCTAAGATAAAGGTTTAATGATTAGAACCATGCAATAAGGCTACTAAGCTAAATTACTATGGATATCAGGGCTCTATGAGTATTAAATAAAAACTCGCCTTCGGCTCGCTGGGCGCCCAAAGTAAACGCTTGCAAATTCGGGGATAAGCGGAATTCGGTGACTGGTTAAGTCCGGACATTAAGTAAATGACAAGGGATTTAAAAATTGACCTTTTTCATAGATTTTTTTCCGGATTCGTAAAAACTTTTGACTTTGAGGGCATTTTGCGGTTAAACCGTTAGAGATACGACAAAAAGTGACTGGACCTTTCTTGTTGGAAATTTAATTTTGTCTTTCGATTGTGCCCTCAGATCTGATCTACGACCTATGGTTTAGCCAGAAATGAGCTCGGGAGAAAAGTCTGCACGGGTCAGCTATCTTGAATTGTTTAGTATAAACATAATAAAAACCGACCTCAAGGCAGTATTTTAAGTCGAACAGGGGGTTTAATATCACCAGGAGACTATCTAGTCAAGGCGAGAAATTCCCTGGGTGGGTGATTAATGTTAAGGAGGTTAAGACAAGAGGGGGTTTAATTTCGTCAGGATATTGTCTGGTCATATGAACAAATTCCCAGGGGGGGTTAACGTTACCGGGGGATAAGTCTCCAGGGGGTTATCTGGTCATACCAGGATCTTCCCAGGGGGGGGGGGTTAAGAGATTTGGTGACTGGTAAAATTCGGACATGAGGTCATGGCAGGAAATTCCCTGGGGGGTTTAATGTTACCAGGGGGGTTAACACATCAGGGGGTTGAATGTACAGGAGGTTATCAGGTCATACCAGGAAATCCCCGGGGGGGGGTTAATATTACCGGGGGTTAATGACACACTTGGGCCTTTTTTAGAGGGTATTGTGTCTGTGAACATAATAAATATTCCTCTGTCCCTATCTACTATTGACGCTTAGCTAACGCTCAGCCAACTCCCGAAGTCACTGAACCTTTTCTGTAGATCACGTGATTTCCTAAATCCCGTTTAAAATTTGTTTTGAGTTACGACCAACCGTTTAGCCGCTATCAAGCCCGGAATGTAAATTTTTAGGCGAAAATGTCCAATATTTTCACTTAATCGCGTTTTGCGGTCAAACTAAGGGAAATAGAGTAAAAAGTCACTGGATCTTTTTTGTAGGTCATCTTATTTCCTAAATAAAACGTTAGTCTTATTTTGACCTCCGACCAATGGTTTCGCCGCTATCGACCCCAAAAACAAAAGTTTCGCGTAAAAGTTACAACAAAATTGTACATAATCACGTTTTTTCGGCCAAACCAATCGAGATAGGGCAAAAGATTACTGGACCTTTTCTGTAGATCGCGCAATTTGCTAATTTGATGGGTCAATCAGATTTGAGCTACGACCAACGGTTCGGCCGCTATCGGGCTTGAAACATTATTTTTATCGAAAAAATCTCTGGAATTTCAAATGTTCGAGCGTTTTGTCGCTTAACCATGGAAGATAGAGCAAAAAGTCATTAGACCTTTTTTGTAGATCACTTCATTCCTGACTATGAATTTTCCGTCAGATCCGAGCTAGCTCCAACGGTTCGCCCGCTATCGGGCTTACAAAAAATGCCTGCAGGGGTGAAGAATGCGCGATTTTTTGGGAATTTTTTTGAGGGGTTGAAAATGAAAAATTCTCACTTTTCGGGATTTTCCTGGTGGTTACACGTGGAAAGCTATCTGTGTACCAAATTTCAAGTCTCTAACTCATCTGGAAGTAGGTTAGAATTAGTATACGTGAGTGAGTGAGTGAGTCAGTCAGTCAGTCAGTTACACATGCGGTTGTATATATATTAGATTCAACACTTACCCTATCTGCACAGTTTACCAGAAAAATAAGATAAAATATCGTAAAATAAATATTTTTTAAGGAGTTTATCGGGGTGAGGGTGTCAAGACGTTCGCCTAAAAAAATTATTGCGAGTCCCGAAATATATAAAGGAGAAAAATAATGATAATCACTTACAAAAATATAAATAATTAATAAAATGAAAGATTAGATTGAATTTCAAGAGGAGAAAACAAATATTTACGAGTAGATTAGAGATTCTCCAAGAAATTTCATAATAGTAAGACAACAGAATGATGGTCGAGAAAACTTTATACCTAATATAAAAATTTACGTCCATTGAACGTAAGATTTAGTTTATGAGGAAGGGGCCGGTGGGAAGAAAGTATTGAAGAGTCCTGAGAAATTTAGAAGGAAAAATTTAACAAGATTTAAAATTAAATTGAAATTACAAAAAAATCACCTGATTAATTAGAATTTAAAATTTAAGATAAATTGAAGGGAAAAAATAACTTGAGTAATTAACGTTGAAAAAGTAATTAAAGTTTGAGTAAATTGAGAAAGTAAAATATATTTTATTTAAATTTATTGATACTCTTAAATAGCAAATAAATTATTAAGAGTATATATAAAATCAAATAATTCTCCTCTCAAAATAAATTTATAACTTTCAAACATTAATAATATATTTCAGATGAATTAGTTTTCTTAAATGATAAATAAAATATTAAAGCCTGTTCACATAGAAAGATTAGTGTCGGGTCGCGATGTAGTTCAGCGAGCGGGGTCGGGGGAAGGGGTCGAAGCAGTCGTCAGTTTACAGCAGTCGGCGGTGTCGCGGTCTAGAAGCGGTCTGTCGGGTCCACCCAAGCGGCCTAGAAGCGGCCATCCCGACACACAAAAAACTGACATTCCATAATGGAGTTTTATTGATTTAAGAAACCAATAGAATTGAGCGAGGGCGGGGCCTGCCTTTCCTATGTTTCACTTATACCTGAGTATCAGGAGGGCAGAGAAGGATAGAGGTTCTGTTAGCAGAACTTTGAAGATCACATGTTGGCGATCAACTGTCCCTACCCTATATCTGCCATACCGAACTCTTGCATTCGTAAATGAGACTAGTATCAGGAGTGCAGAAAACTGTATTAGCAATGTTTCTTGTTATACTTACCGGGATTGCACTGGTTGAAGACTTACTTCTAGCCACGTAACAGGATGCGTAAAGATTAAATTCCCTTCGTTGTTTATTTTATAGCCATTGTCTTAATGAATCGTAGGCAATAATATTTTTAATGATTATTGATATAAATATGGTAATATTTTAACTGTCATTTGAGAAAAACAAATTTGAAATTAAAATTTTGTACTTGTTCTTATTACGTACTGGTGACATTAAATTGTACCTCGGTTTAATATAGCATCCTATGACCTGGATAAATAAATGACAAAGGTTTTATAATTATATTGTCTTTTATAGATAATAAGATACATAAACAATAATTATAAAAAGGGTGTTTTAAAGTACATAAAACATCAGTGGAAAATATTTTATTTTTAAAATGCACAAACTAATCAGCCATACACAAGAGATAGCTCATATCTTTCGTTGTCCAATATTAAAAACAACGGTATTATTTTAACATTTTATAGAATTTTTACACTTAATATTCCAAATATCAGTTGTTCAAGTTAACGTTAAGTGCAGTTTCGTTAATATGTATCAAGTAAAAATTAATTAAACGAAAGAAGTCGGTTAAGAAAATAACTTTATTGACGGTTTAGCTACTATTATTGTTGCAAAAATACTTATAGTGTTCTCTGTATTAATATCGTTGTTATCATACGTGCATGCATTGCATCCATTGTGGTTGCGTTTAATTTAATTTTTGAAGAAGTACGCTATTAACACATTATTTAAAACGTCATCTTTTAGACCAACAGTAACGTAAAAATATGCATAGGATTAAAATTTAACTATTAGTTACTAGAAAGACCAAATATCTTTTCCAGTTATTGATAGATAAATAAAACTATAAATGCGAATTTTTAAATGGATGGACTCCAACAATGGGGTGTTCATGTTATGTATGGCATTTTTATTGTCTTTGAATGGAAAAAATGCATCAACGAAACATTCTTTCCTAGACTACATTCTTCTATGTAACAGGACAGAGAGCTTTTTAGTCCTATGTGTGTATGTATTTATTTTCTTTTTTAGTCACGCCAAATTCTAACAATGATACTGGAGATATCTTAGACCGGACGTAGATAATAATTGCCGAAGGTAAAAAGTTTTTGACTAGAGTGGGATTCCGAAACCGTTAGTTTATATGTATATTATTTTCTTGATCGAGGAATTGATACAGGTAAACTCTACTGTGGTGTCAGAATAATGTAATTGATTAGAACCTAAAATGTTTGCTCCTCTCTCGAGAACAACTTTAAAGCAGTAAAAATTGTATTCAACCTATGATCACTCAACCATGGTCACTTAAATAAAAAGTGACGGATATTTACCAACTTCTACTTGAAAACTGTTAGGGGACCATCATATAGACCTACTATCATAGATGTTTTTACAAAGAAGAAGTCCTTCTTTGATTTTGAAATGTGCGTGTAACTGGTAGTATATATAATCTTATACTTTATTACCATTATACTTTAATAAAGCATGAGTAACTGATATTACACAAATATCCGTTGAATTGATCATTGACCCCTTTATTTCTACGATACGTCAGGAATGTCGTAGTCATTTCGTGTTGGAACTCTTCTTTCATGAAATAACTTGCAGATTTCAAAAAATATAAAAATATTAACCTAACTATCAATGATGGCAAACATCAGTTTTGCAGACTAAGATCTGCTATGTGAGTCATCAGCACAGTGATGACAGGTAGGCAGGGCTGCATGTGTGAGGGTGTGCAAGGGTCGCCTTTACAGGTGCCGCAGTATGCTTTGTTATCTCTGGGGCTTTTAAGGCAGCGGAAAACTCAATGGATCTAGTAAAAGCATTGTATCCAATTCAAATAGAGAACTGAGCCATGAAAAGATCACTCGCCGGCCGCGCTAAAACTTTAGAAACAAAAATAGGTTTCGAAAGACAACTATACGTGTAAGTAGTTTGCCAATTGACTTATAAAGTTTTAACTTTGTATAACATTGTGATAGATAGTCAAATTTTAGAAATTAGTAAGGTAAACAGTTAGTAAATCATATACTAGGCCTATTTTACAGGGAGAGTTCAATAAATTTGTTATAATTGTTAACTTAAAGGATGTTTAAAAATATTAAAAATTTTAATTTTTATTTGAGGAAAGAAAAATCTGTAGACGAAGAATATTACCAGAACAGTTTATCAACGTTCATTTTAATGAGTAGGTTTTATGTATAGCGATTAAGAAAATTTATTTGAGGAAAAATAAATAGAATAGGATAGATTAGAACATATTTATTTTCAGAAAGTATATACAATCCACCACAAGTACAATACACACAACAATACATAATGTATAACGTTACATAATATGTAAGTGTTGTACATATGACACAACAATTTATCTGGAGATTTAATCTAAGAGTTAAAAAAACATGCCAGTATTAATGTATCAATTATTATTATTATTATATGCCAATTATATTAATTATTATATGCCAGTATCTTAACGTGAACTCAATGGAATATCGGATATGAGAGCGTTTTGTGGCCTAACGGTATAAGATAGGACAAAATCTAAAGGACTTAATTTGTAGATTACATTATTTCTTAACCCGTAAGTGAGGTGTTGGCAAAATTCGGGGATAAAAGGGATTTGGCAATTGGTTAAATTCCGACAAGAGGTTTCCAGATTTCATGTTCGAGAAATAGGGATACGAGGAAATACTAAACGACCTTTTTTTAAAGACCCCTTAATTACCAATCCATATATTACGTTACATTTTGAGTTAAAACCACTAGATCGGTCACAATTGGCCTGTGAACACAAATGCACAGAGAAAATGTCCAAGATTGAACTGAAGTTTTTGACTTTAAAGGCGTTTTGCGGCTTAACCGTTAGAGATACGAGAATAAGTGACTGGTCCTTTCTTGTCAACAAGTTAATTTTATCCGATTCTGATCTAGGATTTTAGCTATGAGTTTTGGTATATCCAGTAAAGAGCATGGAAGAAAAGTCTGCACTGGTCAGGTATTGTGAGTTGTTTAGTGTAAATAAAAAAAACCCGACCCTAAGTCAGTATTAAAGTTGTTTAGGGGGTTTAATTTACTCAGGAGATTATATGGTCATACCAGGAAATTCAGGGGGGGAGTGGATATTGTAACTGGGGGTTAAGACACACGTGGGGGCCTCTTTGGAGAGTATTGTGTTTGTGAACATAAATACTATTTACTCTGTCCCTAATTAGTATTGACCTCCTTTGCTAACGCTCAGCCAATTCACGATGTGCTCTAATAGCCACGTTTACTGGTCAGTCGTTTACGTAGTATAGAATATATTTATTTTTCTAAAATAACAACTAAAATAATCTGGTACAAAATTATCAAAAAAGATGGTAATAATATTAATTCACATTTAGTCTTAAATTAATTACTGCAATTAAACTATACAATATCAAAAATTATCATAATTAAAGAATAAAAATACTGTATACACCCACATTCTAGTATATCTCCAGTATATACAGGGTGAGGCAGAAAGGATGAACGGTTTTCAAAAAAGCACCTGTGCATAAAAAAACATTTATTTCCAGAATAATATTCACATGATTATACCATTTTAGAAAATTAATGTTTGAAAACAACATCTGACAGGTGACGGCCGTTTTCAGCGATGCACTTTACAAGCCGCTCTCGGAAGTTGGCTTCTACTCTTTCTAACATTGCCCTGCCAATTTGTTCGACTTCCACACGAATTGCTTCCTTTAGTTCTTGAAGTGTACGTGGTTTATGCTGGTAAACACGTGACTTGAGGAAACCCCACAAGAAGTAGTCGCACATGGACAGGTCTGGGGAACGAGGAGGCCAATGAATGTCACCAAACCGAAAAATGATGCGACCACGAAAAACAGCCCGAATTGCTTCCATTCAATTTCTTGCTGTGTGAGCTGTCGCCCCGTCCTGCTAAAACCATACTTGCCGGATAGGAATACGTTTTCTTCTTAGTTCAAGTAGGAAGAATTCAGTGAACATCTGTCTATAACGTTCCGAGGTTACAGTTACAGTGGTCCCGTTGTCGTCTTCAAAAAAGTATGGACCAATAACAACTTTACTGCTCACAGCACACCAAACTGTCACCTTGGGACTGTGTAATGGTCTCTCATGCATTAATTTTGGATTTTCATCTAACTAATAACGACAGTTCTGCTGATTAATGGTACCATTCAAATGAAAATGTGCTTCATCTGTCGTAAACAAAATGATGTTTTCATTTTGGTCAAGTATGGCCTTTATTTCTTGAGCAAAATATTTAGCTACCTTACATAATCGCCAGGATTCAATTGTTGAACCATGGCAATTTTGTAGGGATGAAATCCTAGATCGTTATGTAAAATACGCCTTACTGACCGATTACTGATGTTCAGTTCAGAAGAATCCTAGCAGATCGACCAGGACTACGGAGTATGATGGGCAATACTTTTAGCCTCTCATTGTTGTAAACCATTCTCGGACTGCAACGAATATTAAAAAACCATAATTAGCCAAATTTTTTTCAACCTTCCTCGAGATTAACGCTTACCTACACATTTAGCTATCCATTTTTTATAGCAGAAAGCATATCCCTAGTAAAATCTAAAAAGCAACATAGAACATGCTTCACAAAAAGGATGTATGTAATATATCGATATCAACACACTTCAACACAGTCTTATGAATATTGCAAGGCCAAATCCTGCTAAGACCCAAGACGGCCGATGCGACGTGCCGCTGGACAAAGGAAGGCCATCTGGAGGGGTTTATGGTCTTATTTTTTTCACCAGTAGAGATATCCTTCATAATTTACGAGGGTTGCAGGTATTCTTCAGTTGCTCCCGATCAACAAAAATTGGTCTTTCGCTTCATTTCCAGAATTGTTTAAACGTTACAATTGGAGAGAAAGTTTCCAAAAGCTGCTAAGTCCATTTTGTGAATAATAGAATTATGCTATGGGTAGTTTGCCTCAACTATCAATGCATCTGCTCGTAAAATTATTCGTTCCAAAATCTACTTAGTCCAGTATAAAAGCATTGTTAAAAATTGGTTTTTTTTCCAAACCTATGCTAAGTCCAATTCCGTGATTTTCCTAATACCGCTAAGTCCTTGCGCATGCCCAATGTCACAATGTAGCAATTACTTCTAGTGAAATATTACATAACATGATTGTGTGAAAAAATCCATAATAAATAGATGTTTAACATATCACAAAGTAACAAAACAATCACAATGAAGAACTTTTAAGCTGCATGGACAAACTCCAAACCAGCCTGTATTTAGCAAACAAAACAGATTATAACCTATAATGTTTATTTTGTTTAGTTGTTGTTCTCTATCTGAGTGTTGCAGTTTGACATTTTACTTGTCAAGTTTTACAGATAAGTGATATTAAACAATAAGTGATTTTGATCTTGAGGGATTAGTTAATCCAGTAGTGGATAGTGGAAGGAGCAGAAAGAGAAAAAGTGTCCCTACAAAATGGACTAAAAATATGCGTAAGTACGCTCGCAATAGTTCTTCCGCCCACAGTGAGCCTGCTGTGATTTGTAGTCATAAACATCAAGAAAGCAAAATTTGCAAAGTAATAAATTTAAGTGAAGATGACATCAAACAGTTTCGTGATAAGTTGTACAGTAATAAATCAAAAGTAGACCAAGACAACTTTTTATTAAAATATATGATTGCTAAAGAACCGAAAAGGCGAAGTCCAAGGACCGAAGACCCTAGGCCTAGGTTAATAACTGAGTACTTTATAAGACAATGCAATGGCCAGCTTTTGTGTGTTTGTGCACAAACCTTTTCATCTATTACTGGAATTAGTAGATACAGGATAAGCAGTATTTCAAAGAGTTTTTCCAAAACTGTTGAGGACAGAATTGAAAAAAGGGGTGGTAGCAGACTAAAACCTACATATGTCGAGATAGAAAACTCTATTGTCCAGTTCATTGGCACCTTGCAGTGCAGGGAAAGTCATGGGCGAGCTAAAAGTGTTCGTGTATATATGGATCCAACACTTTCTGACAAAAAATTTGGAAATTGTGGCGATCAAAGAGCCTGCTGCATCCTACAGTAAATTCTTTAGAATATTTCAACTCAGATTTAATATTGGGTTCGGAAACCCAAAATCTGACACCTGTAGCTACTGCGAACAGTGTAAAATTGAGATGAAACAGCCTAAATCTCCAGGTGAAAAAGCACAGATTATGGGCCGCTACAGACTTCATAAATTACGTTCTCAGCGTATTACTACCACCACAAGAACTCCTTACTGTCAGTAGGTTTTTCGTATCAACCCATTCATAAGTTCTAACCTACACTAAAGAATCATTCAAAAATGCGAAGTAAAGAAATGTGTTACACTTGTATTTATTGTTAATTATTTAAATATCTTTTATAATTTATTAAGTAAAACAAAGTTTTATAAAAATATTTCAAAATTGTATCAATTTATCTTCAACCACGCGTTTTAAATTATATGATAGCAACCATAAAAATTGCACCTTTTAATCAATTCTTGAAGATAAATTTTTGAAACATACAGTTTGTGCTATTTTGAAATGGTAAAAGACAATTCATCTACTAATATGAAATCTTCGGAATCGATTTTTTTTATATTTCGCAAACAATATTATGATCAATGTAAAGTCATCCAGAATTGTTAATACACATTACCAGTTCAGGTATTTGCAATCTACACACGCGTGACGTTTGCCACTTGGTGTTTTTTATTAACGGCTTAATATAGTTTCATGCTCACAAATTACATTCGTAGGCTACACAGTTTTTAAATAATATTTTCTGTTTACTAGGGATATATCTTTGTTACGTCACCGATCATAGGATGATCCACTTGCACTGGCCAGTTGTAACATAGTCAATTTTGATGCTCTTTATGACAAACACATGTATAGGAAGCGTCATATAATTTATTTTTGTTCTTATTCGCACCACATCAAAATCAAGAACCAAACGTGTAAGTGATCCGTTCCTCCCTAGGTACAATTTTAGAGATGGTTTCTTAGTCCTCTCTTTACCTGATGAATTAAAAGACCTTTTTACCTTTTACCTTTTTACAATTTAGCATTCTGTACATTTAAGTTTCATTAATTTTTTAATTTAACTAACCCAGTTTTCCGATTGGTCGATCTCCCAGTTGCATGCAACAAATCTCGTTAACATTGTAAATACGTGTGAACTTGAAACACTGTTTAGGCATGTTTTAAGTCTCATGTTCATTGGAAATTTTTAATTTATTTTGGCAACTCGTTTATAAAATGAACACCTGCCTTCAAGGACAAGTGCTATAAACCATGGTGCTATGCATTCCGGTCGGTTAATTTACCTTGCCTCGTACGAATTTATATCTCGGCCAACAATCGGGGCATACAATACAGAGTGCTTTTCTAAAATATAGAGATTCAGTAGAGTCATCAACAGTAGTTTTTCAAGACACTGGAAATCATATAAACGATTGCAAATTGCTCGTTCTTATCATTTTAAGCACCCAAAATTTTGTTATTTACACAAGCAAACCACATAAAAACTTCATAATAGAAAGGTGGGAGTTAATCAGTCCATAATATGCCATGATCAGATCCTGAGTAGGGAATTATTTCAATAACTACTTCAAGACGTTAATGAATGAGGATAATGATACTTATGGTAATTCAATGTTAACCTTTGAATGTTTATCATGAAATTTCAAATATCAAATTCTTTTTGTATGAAGTTTGTCTAAATGACGGCAAAATATCACGCTTCGGTCCTACAGAATGCAAGGTCAAGTTCATTCATACATTGAATTTAGATGTATGTATCTATTTCGATATTCACGCTTTTTAACAGATTAAATACAATTTTGTTGAAATTAACAAACGTAGAATCAGCATATTGTACTACTCTTCTGCGCAATAATGACCCTATGTCATTACCAGATATTAGAAAAAGAATTGGTCTAAGAATTGATAAAAGTGCTTTTACAACTGTAGTAGAGTAACATGTTACCAGAAGTGTAAATTAACCTTATTACAATCAGATTAATTTTAACAACAAATTCTTTCAACGCGTTTTTATACACAGTAAAAATGATTATCGATTACACTGTAAAATAAAACAAACATCTGAGAACACAGGTAAGTAAAGCTAGGTTTACATTAGCATGTAAAAGTGGCGTCACTTTTACTGGCTGTCAAGTGGCGAGAAAAATGGAGCGTGTAAACCTGAAATGGCGCGCCACTTTTAGTGGAGATGTGAAATGGCGCATCATTCGAACTGACGCCATCAATATTTGTTCCGACATATATTAGTGGTGTCACTAGACAGTGTTGCACCAGTTTAAATGGCGCGCCACCTGCAGTGGAACGTGTAAACAACTACACGTGGTCGCCAGTCACATTGGAGTGCCAGTTCAAGCCACTAGGTATTGTGTAGCTCAATGAAAATTCAGTAAAAACATTTCGAGCAGTGTAGTGGTTTTTGTTGAGTTATGGCAGATTACGTAGAATATGACAGTGCAGGAACCTTAGGGGAAGAATATAATGAAAGAGTTGAGAAGAATAGTGATGAAAGTGAAGATAGGCCGAAAGTATTAGTGAAGAAACGTAAAGGAAAGCAAGAAGAGAGAGGAAAAAGGGAAGAAAAATGGAAATTGTCCGAAATTGAAAAATTTCTAGAGTTGTATGAGCTGTACCGTTGCTTATGGGACTATAAAGTAGACGAATACAAAGACAGAAATGCAAAAGAACACGCATGGGAAGAAATTGTCCGTGGTATGGAGAAACGAGATTTCACAGTCAAGAAGGCTAAAGATAAAATACGCGTTCTTCGCAACACATACAGCAACGAGCTGACTAAGATCTATAAAAGCAAAGTCTCAGGGGCAGGTCTCGATGATGTATACGTTCCGACGCTGAGATGGTTCTCAACAATGGATCGAATCATTGGAGGTGTTGTCCAATCTCGAGGGAGCCAATCAATAGGACTTTCTCAGGTATGTACGCCAACATTTCATTAGTACTATTAAAGGAAATTAATTTTCATACAAATTTATTTAAAACCATAAAAAAATTTTACAGATTTTTTGGTGAAAAACGTTAAAAAATAATATAAGTAGCTAAACTAAACTTTTACCAATGACACAACTAAAAATAATCACAATTGTATCAAACCTTTATTTTTGTTTATTAAATTACAGTAGTTGTTAACATAAGAACATTATGATTTTTTCAAACAGCCTTATCATTTACGAACTGCAGTTGCCAAGGAACACTCCCTTTCCCCATAAACCAATCTGCGAGTTTATCCCTAACCTCCTTTGCTGCCTTTTTTGGGTTTCGAGGTTGTGATCTATCTTTCACACTAACCAATCCTTCATTTTGTACTGCTCGACGCCATGAGCCAGGTACTATTTCACCCGTGTCTATGTTTTCTTCATCAACACATCCCCTGTAAAAATACACACCAGGACTTGTTATTCGCAGCCAGTTATGTATTGCTACACTTGCTTTCACTAATGAGTCTACTTTGTCTGGGCTTAGCGGAATGGGCCTCTCAAATATACGAAACCTGGCTGCAAGAATTCCAAATGCATTTTCAACTATGCGTCGAGCCCTAGATAGACGATAGTTGAAAACCTTTTGTTTTATAGTCAAAGGACCAGATCGAGTATTATATGGCTTCATAATGTACTCCCTTAAGGGAAATTCGTCATCAGCAACAAACAAAGCATTTGCTGGTAACTTTAATTTTTTGTTGTCTATGGCTTCTTGAAATCCACTTTTTGCCAACACTCCACCATCTGATACACGTCCGTTTGTTCCAATGTCTATGTAGGTGAAGCAATAAGCGTCATCAACAACTGCGAAAAGTATTGTACTAAATGAACCTTTGTAGTTGTAGAAGTCAGAGCCAGAATTGCTTGGGCATCGTATAGAGACATGTTTACCATCGATGCTTCCGCAACATCGTGGAAAATTCCATCTACTTGAAAATCCTTGCATAATTTCTTGCCATTCCTCTTCTGAAGTAGGACCCTAAAAACAACCGTACATTTAATTATTACGGCCTTACACAATCGTATTATATAGTAAGAGTAGGTAATATGAAAACAACACTTGCATTTATTGACATATTATATATCAATTGGGTGGAGTTAATAAAAAGCGGAATCTACTTGGTCTATTGTTCGAACAATACAATAATAATAGATGAAGTAGATTCTACTTTTTTTTACTTCACCTAATGTTACTAAAAGTTCGTCTGTACGGTACATCTCAGGTTTTATTTTCAGGAGCAATCAAGCACTCAAGTTCAGCAAGATGATGCAGACAAAGATGAAGAAACTATCTTTGAAGATGTTCAAGATATCCCTTCTTCATCTATTCCATCTACTTCTACTGGTCGTATTATACGTGAGAAGCCCTCAAGTGTTTCTAAGCAAATTCCTTACGCCAAACCGATATCAAGAAAATTAGCTGGTGAACGCCTAGGAAAAATACAGAACGCAGTACAACAACTGAAGGACATTTCAGATAAGGTTCTTGCACCTGAACGTAAAAAAGATATGTGCGAGTATGAATTGTTCGGCCAGTTTATTGCCAGTCAGCTAAAAAAGCTTCCCGAGATAAATGCTTGGCAGTAATGCAAAAAGTTCAAACGTGCCTCATGAACGAGAGGATGACCGTTGCTCGCGGTAATTCCATGTCACACTACCAATGGGAAGACACCTTAACTACATCCTCTTCCATGGTGTCTCCAAATCAAGAAGATTCAATTGAACTTGGCGCAAAAGATATCTTAAGTGAAGCCCTTAGTATGTTATAAACGTATGACGTTTTGAGTTTATTTCGTTTTTCAATATTCCTTTTTCAGTAGATTTTTGTATTGTATAAAAATAAATAAAATACAGTTTCAATAACCTCATTTAGTTTAAATTTTACCCCTTACATTGTATTATTACTAAATACTTACTTTTAAGTATTCAATTAGAGCCTCGTATATAGCTTCACACATTTCAGGTACAAACTTAGAAATTGTGCACTTTGGAACACGATACAGGTACTGCAAAGAAGAGAACGAGTCACCTGTAGCCAAATACCTCAAGGTAATTTGTAACTTTATTTTAGCAGGTAAAGCCATTCTCATCCTTGTATTTAATTTCTGAATACGAGGAGCAACGTGTTTTAACAGCTCTTCAAACTTCAACTCGGACATTCTTAGGTGGTTTCTAAAGCTGTCTACATCTTCGGTTGCAAGTTCTTCCAGAAGTTTTGATGCACCAAGGTTTGTCCTTCTACTAATCCATTTTCTTGTCCAACACGACCTAGGTTTTCTAGGTCGTAACCGCAAAAATATTTCGTTTGCTTCATCAGCTAACCCCTCACCCAACACGGAAATCGATGTTGCTACCGCACTCCGAATATTTTCTATACAATCAGACATTTTTACTCGTCACAGAACAATACCAGAACTGAACTGACGCCATTACAGTGGCGAGCTAGGTTTCCACTCAAATGTGTGTAAACCCAAAGTGGCGCAACACTACCAACTGGCGCGGCTAGTGACGCCACTTCTACATGCTAATGTAAACCCACCTTAAAATACGGCTGCAATTTTATTACCTTATTCACTACCATGCGCCGTGACTACGGTGGACAACGCAGGGTAGCGTTTCTCACTCTGCCTGAATTGTGTTAATGGTCTCTACTCTCCTGATACTTGGGACGACCCGGTGAAACCGCAATAACTTTGTCGAAACAGTTTCGACAGCGTAACTGTTGTTGCGCCTTGAAATTTTTGTTTCATGATAGCTGCTCTATATTCAATAATAAAAATAAACAATTATTCTCTTTTTACTTCAATATTCTGATATTGATCAGAATCTTCCCATAAAGCCTAAAAATAATATAATGCACGAATCTGGCTAATAACAATAATAAATCGCCTTAAAAATCAAATAATATTATGAAATTAGATATGTTTATAATAATTTATCTAACATTAGAATATTACTCCTAATACCTACAAAATATCTTTGTAAACAATATTTACAGCAATCGTTTCGTTCCACAACATAAATAGGTTATTGTTGGAAGTTACTCATCAAAGGTTAACATTTAGTTGTCTATGTGAAACACATTGAACTCTTTAACTAATCCTGCAACAATGAGTGTTTGAAACAGAAAGTCATTGAAAATGGCAATTTCACAGGAAATTCCAGCCGTTTGATTTGAAAAGGGAAAAGGGTCTGTAGGGATTAAAGAATCCTAGTAATCGAAACAACTTCTTTCTCCAAGAAACATTTGCGGCGTATACGCTTTTTGAATCCAACAATAAAAAACCATAACTGCTAAATTTGAGGATCTAAATGTATAAGGTAGAAATTCCACTACTCGATGGTTTTAACTGTAGTTAAAGACCGTTTAATCTTCGATTTCATTATTATACTTCACGATCAAGTGTGGTTTGGCCCGCTCGACCACAGGCGCCGTTCTTTGGTCACAAGTTGCGCAACCAAAACACGCGGGCTTTTATACGTAATACCTATCTGCCAAAATATTTATCGCTTGCTTAAAGATAATTTGACCTAATCTTTACGCATCTTAATGCAGTGATAAGAATATGTTATTGATTTAAATAGTTTCGAAAATGCTCATAAAATGTAAACTTTAAAAGAGGAAAATGTTTGTTGTAGGTCATTATTTGGAGATAGATACGTATATGCCACTGCAGACATTTTTGTAGGTCTATTTGAAACGTACAATTTCATAGTACTTTGTTGTATTCTAAGCCATAACGTTTAGTCAGTATTGACAATGAAAGCGCTCAAAAACATCAATTTTTGCATTATATAATCTTTATATAATTTCTATGATTAAAATATTGATATATCATACCTAAAAACCTGTCCTAGTCCATAGCGAAGTCGACAGTAAAAATGGTATGAAAATCAGTTGAGTAGTTGAGATGCACAAACAGACCTACACAAAAAGCGACTTTAATTTATATTATGTTTGATGATAACGAGCTAAGAACCTTGTCCTAAGTGTTAGCAACATTTATTTGAAACAGGAAGGTGATTTGTACATTTGTTGCAGGAAAGCGTGATATTTAATGTCACAACTTGTGGCCTTTTTTGTTGGCATTAGGTTACAAAAATATTAAAATTTGACCATATATTTTCTTTAATTGTAACAATGTTTGTTATGTTTGCATATTACTAATCACATTGCCTCGGTCGTCGATACTAACACTTTGTATTATATTGTGTTATGTAATATTAAAAAACATCTAATTATTATCTTACAGTTATTTAGGTTTTTTAAGCCTACGCTTCAATCAGTAAATGGAACTAGGAACAAAATAATAGTGATAATGATAGTTTACAATAATAAACTACAATAACAATAATAATTGTTATTTCAAGAAATTGTTATATTAATTATTGGATCTAGTATACTATAAACAAGTTGTCTGAACTATTGCTACAGATTAGTTACTTTAAACTGCTGCCCAGCGACAATCGAGTCACTCTTCTACCCTATGAGATGCAAGAGTTGGGGACGGCAGAGAGAGATCGACAAGTGTTCACAAAAGCTCTGCTCCAAAACCTCTATCCGTTTCTGCTCTCCTAATATTTCCTGGCACATGTGAAACACAGAAACGAAGGCCCCGCCCTAGCTCAATTTCTTTTGGTTAGACAAATCTATAAAACGCCATTCTGGAAGGCCGAATTTTTGTGTCCGCCACCGATTTTTTGTTCTAGATCGCCTGTCCTCTCGACCGCTTGTCCGCTCCCTCTGTCTGTCTCGACTCTTCAATCGGCCGTCGCTATACAGGTTCGCGCGATCGCGGGGGTGGGAGAAGCCCTCTCCTCTCGCCGCTATCGGAGGGGAAGCGGCGATACTCCTTGAGGGCACAGACCTGCCAGACAGTGTCCGACTCATCGCTAATAAAATAATGATTTCGCTACTTTTAATGATAATTATAAAACTCAAGTTGTTATTTGTAATGTTACAAAAACTATTCTATGTTCTAATTTTGCAATTTCACTAATTATAATTTAATTTCGTATGTTTAAAAAAGTAACATGTTACAATTGTTATGTTGTGACAAGTGAGAAATGGTAAGGTAAAATGGTTATAAGAATATGAAAACTGACATCACCTTACTACACACCTTATATACCGGGTGAGTTTTTTAAAGTGATCCAATACCTAACTTTTTAATTACACGACTTTAAATTTGGAACTTGCTCAATTTTAAGTTTCACTCAGTAATACACTTTCAAATTTTTTTGAATATGGCCAACATTTTCCAATATGGTGTGTTCAATAAAATATACATTCTTTAAATGGGTTTGTATAACTGCGATATCTAAGTAGCTGCTTTTTAAATCTTTTTTATCTTAAATCTTTTTTTACTAAGCATTTAGTCGAAAAGTTAAATGAATATCAAAGCAAAATGATTAATGGTCAGCGTAAAATATGTCTAATATTGAAACTTATACAAACTACACACATAACAAAACACTAACAACACATAGAACTAACATTGATTAAACGTGCTTTAAGAGTTTATGCCACTGATGATGAAAACTTCCAGTCCACGTAGCTCCTGAACCATTAGAGATATTAAAAAACTCTCAATTGCAAAAATGTCTTGTTTTTTAGATTAGAATATAAAAAACAACATAAAATACAGGGTGTTCTATAAAAGATACTTTGCCACCATATTGGAAAATGGCGGCCATCTACAAAAAATTGTGTATTCCTGAGTAAAACTTAAAATTGAGCAAGTTCCAAATTTAAAGCGTGCTGCCAAGTCGTGTAATTGAAAAGTTAGCTATTGGATCACTTTAGAAAAATCACCCGGTATATGTAATATTTTAGTCCATAATGTTCGGGCAAAGTATTGCCTGTGCCAAGTGAGATGTGGTAAAGTAAAGTACAGGAAACTGACGTCACATTACTACACATATTACATATGTAGAATATTTTTGTTGTTTGTGACAAGTGAGAAATGGTAAGGAAAATATTTCTAAGAATATGAAAACCGACGTCACCGTACTACATATATAGAATATTTTATTCCTTATTGTTCGAGCAAAGTATCGTTTGTGTCAAGTGAGAAATGGTAAGGTAAAATATTTATAAGAATATGAAAACTGACGTCACCTTACTACATATATAGAATATTTTATTCCTTATTGTTCGAGCAAAGTATCGTTTGTGTCAAGTGAGAAATGGTAAGGTAAAATATTTATAAGAATATGAAAACTGACGTCACCTTACTACATATATAGAATATTTTATTCCTTATTGTTCGAGCAAAGTATCGTTTGTGTCAAGTGAGAAATGGTAAGGTAAAATATTTATAAGAATATGAAAACTGACGTCACCTTACTACATATATAGAATATTTTATTCCTTATTGTTCGAGCAAAGTATCGTTTGTGTCAAGTGAGAAATGGTAAGGTAAAATATTTATAAGAATATGAAAACCGACGTCACCTTACTACATATATAGAATATTTTATTCCTTATTGTTCGAGCAAAGTATCGCTTGTGTCAAGTGAGAAATGGTAAGGTAAAATATTTATAAGAATATGAAAACCGACGTCACCTTACTACATATATAGAATATTTTATTCCTTATTGTTCGAGCAAAGTATCGTTTGTGTCAAGTGAGAAATGTTAAGGTAAAATATTTATAAGAATATGAAAACCGACGTCACCTTACTACATATATAGAATATTTTATTCCTTATTGTTCGAGCAAAGTATCGTTTGTGTCAAGTGAGAAATGGTAAGGTAAAATATTTATAAGAATATGAAAACTGACGTCACCTTACTACATATATATAGAATATTTTATTCCTTATTGTTCGAGCAAAGTATCGTTTGTGTCAAGTGAGAAATGGTAAGGTAAAATATTTATAAGAATATGAAAACTGACGTCACCTTATTACATATATAGAATATTTTATTCCTTATTGTTCGAGCAAAGTATCGTTTGTGTCAAGTGAGAAATGGTAAGGTAAAATATTTATAAGAATATGAAAACTGACGTCACCTTACTACATATATAGAATATTTTATTCCTTATTGTTCGAGCAAAGTATCGTTTGTGTCAAGTGAGAAATGGTAAGGTAAAATATTTATAAGAATATGAAAACCGACGTCACCTTACTACATATATAGAATATTTTATTCCTTATTGTTCGAGCAAAGTATCGTTTGTGTCAAGTGAGAAATGGTAAGGTAAAATATTTATAAGAATATGAAAACCGACGTCACCTTACTACATATATAGAATATTTTATTCCTTATTGTTCGAGCAAAGTATCGTTTGTGTCAAGTGAGAAATGGTAAGGTAAAATATTTATAAGAATATGAAAACCGACGTTACCTTACTACATATCTTATATTTTTATTTTTATATTTAAATATTTGAAGTTAAAGCAAATACCTTATAAAATCTAATAATAATATTTTAAATGGGTTTAATAATCGTTATTTTAGAAAGATTGTTTTTTTAGTCCTAAATCCAATGATTATCTGTACATTTTCTATATACTGCGAGTGTGTACTCGTATTCGTCTCACCCTGTACAATATCATATATCGTGTACATTTCAATCTGCATCCTTATTTTAACCATAAGCCGTTATGTTTGACTTATGTTTTAGTAGCTATAACTTCCAAATATAAAGAACCAAACAGGTAGAGTTGAACGAGTTTGTTGCCAGAGGTCTATCAATATTAAATGCGACCGCAATATCCTTGCTGTGGCAACAACTCTCAACCAATCCTTTCCAATCACTCCAATCTTTCCGATTACTTTTGTAAGCATACGTCTTGTAAGTTTATGTTTATCTATTACGCCTACTTTTTATATTAAATGCGACCTCAATATCTTTGCTGTGGCAACAACTCTCAACCAATCCTTTCCGATTACTTTTGTAAGCATATGTCTTGTAAGGTTATGTTTCTCTATTATTTTTTATATTAAATGCGACCGCAATATCCTTGCTGTGGCAAAAACTCTCAACCAATCCTTTCCGATCACTCCAATCTTTTCGATTACTTTTGTTAGCATATGTCTTGTAAGTTTATGTTTCTCTATTACTTTTTATATTAAATGCGACCTCAATATCTTTGCTGTGGCAACAACTCTCAACCAATCCTTTCCGATCACTCCAATCTTTCGGATTACTTTTGTAATCATACGTCTTGTAAGGTTTTGTTTCTCAATTACTTTTTATATTAAATGCGACCGCAATATCCTTGCTGTGGCAACAACTCTCTAAGAATACTTTCTGATCACTCAAATCTTTCAAATCACTCCAATTTTTCCAATCACTCAATTTCTTTCTGATTACTTTTGTAAGCATACGTCATGTAAGTATATGTTTATCTATTACTTTTTAGACTGATGAAAAAATATAGCTTTCCATCAATTAAATAGTTATCTGTTTGCGTATATCCATTGAATGTTAACTAATAATTCCTGTCAAATACTTCTGAATATACTTATTGAATTACGTATATGTTCTTGGAATTAATGTGTTAGGTTTTATAATTATTTACTGATGACTATTTCTCCATTACTAGTTGAATTTATTTATTAGAGATAAGTAGTGTAATGAGGATTCTTCATTCCGAATAAATGGAAGGTATAAGGCGTTTAAGATAATGTTTCGTTATTTACTAATTAACATAATAATCTGTAGTAACAGATCAATAAATAAATACTCCTTTTAATTGTAAATATTATAACTGATAAAAATGACATTAAGTTTTTTATAAAATAATTTAGAATCTGTTATTATTTGGTGGACGATTTTCAACGAAAGGTATGCACTTTTGTAATTTTAAAAATGCACAAAAAGTTTATTTAATGTCAATAAATGAATAATGTTACAATGTGTTCTCAACTCGTTTTTTCTGTCAATCTGGCTGGGTTGTACAAAGTCCAAAGGGATAAGCATTTTCATGGGTATGCTATAATAACACATAACACAGTCGTTTGCAAACAGCTGCTAAGAAGAAACTCGCTCCGTAGTAACAGCATGTGTGCACGAGTTAAATGGTTATTATGCTACTAGCTCTTATTCTTATTAAGCTTGATTGATGTTTTAAATCAGCAATTTAGTGATTCCTTCCATTTGCTCACCGTAGTGATATACTGACCTAAAATAACCTCTAAGATTATGATAGTTACGTTCCATATTATGAATTATTGTGGAAAGTGTCATAAACAAGTAAATAGAGCTGTCAAATCTCGTAAGGCGCAATCTAAACTCTGCAAAGTTTATTTTCATGGTTTGTGTGAGGATCTGACTGAGACAAACATTGACAACGATCGGTGGAGTTGCGATACTTGTAAAAGAGAGACGTCTGAGTCGCAGTAACTCAGACTCTGTCCCCGTCGCTACGTCGCCTAGTCCAACCTCATCTGCGAACATGGCCATTACCATGGGTATACTTCAGCGACTGTTAAATGAGATGAAAAAGGAAATCATGGATGCGCAAGTAAAAGTAGAGAGAGAACTCGGTAAATCATTGGAGCACTATTCCTTAAGAATAGATGAGAATAACACACTTCAATTAAAAACCAACGGGAGATAATAAATAGCAACAAGAAATTATCGTAGGAATAATGGAAGAAAATAAGTTATTGAGTTCTCAACTGAAGGACATGACTTTGCGTCAAGGTGATTTAGAACAGTATTCCAGAAGAAATAACGCAGACATTTTTGGTGTGCCTGAGTCAGCTGACGAAAATCATTCATCTTTGAAGAAGACTGTGAAATTGTAACAGCACTTGGTGTGAAATTAACTGAAGACGGAAGTGACACCTGTCATCGTATATCTGGTGGTAAGAATCGACCAACTTAGGACATAATTGTGAAGTTTTTGAGACGTGATGTTCCGGATAAACTTCTTGCCTGGAGGAATGTGAAGAGGGACTTCTCAACCCGCCATCTACAAGGCTACAATACCAACCAGCAAATCTACATCAACCCGAGTTTAACACCAGTCAGGCGAGTGGCCGTAGGCTGAGATTTGATTTCAATTATAAGTTTGTTTGGGTTGGCAGGGTAGGCGAAATTAAAGCAAGAAGGTCTGACGATAAGAGTAGTAGGGTAATTGTTATGAAAGATGAGGAGTATTTAAATGCACTTGTTCAGAGAGAGTCAGCTTCTAAAAGTAAGTAAAATGTTTTTGTAGGAACGGGAAGAATAATATCATGCTTCTTTTAGTCTAGACTTTTAACAATAATGTTTGTTCTTTAATTTGTTTGATTATTGATAGTATAATTTAATTAAAGAATTATACTTTCGTAATATTTTCGGAATTTAAAACAGCATGTGTTAATTATCGAGTAGTTTACTTTACTCCAAAATCAATATGACATTATTAGTAATGTTTTATTTTTCTGAAGGATAAGTGCTGCCTGATGTTTTGAGCGTATTTTTTACTGTCTGTTGAAGTCACAAATAATAATAGATGAGATGTGGCAAGGTAAAAATTTTGTTTATTACGTTTATTTGGGTTGTACTCATAACCCAATTATTATCATAATGTAAGAGGTTTGCACACCAAAACGCATGCTACAATTACACGAAAATAGTTTTATTAAGATAGATAATACAGTAAAAGAACTGCTAAGAAAACAATTACAGGTCAGGTCCGTATTGCACGAACAAAGAGTTAGTAAGACAGTAAGTACGAGAGTGATGGCTACAACACAATGGCGTATCGACAAAATCATAACCAACCACCCAAGTGTTGAAGTGTCTGTAGCGAATACAGCTATTTCAGACCACTATGGCCAAGAAACCGTCATTAGTTAGGTACAATTCGAAAGAGAGCCCGAAATTAAGCAAACAGTAAGAGACATAAGGCCAAAAAACATTGTTCACCTCAAAATTTCCCTTTCTGTCGAAAGATTGGATTTTTAAAAGTTATTTCAACCAGTAGAACAGCAATTTAAATTGTTTAACGACACATTAAATTTCAACATTAACATCTGCTGCCCTACAAAAACGATCAATGATTGTGAAAAAATTATTAAAAAACAACTGGAACATAGCCGGTATTTTACTTTCTGGAAAGAAACTAAATTTTTCTCCGAATTTTAAAAAACACTTCAAAGAGAAAATTCAAAATATTTTTCAAGAATTATAAAAAATATACTGCAAAGTGACCCAAGCCGCAAAAGTATATTATGTCTCAAAATCAATTATCTTTTCCAAAAATTTGGGGCACCATTAACAATAAAACTTAAGCTCACAAACAAATCTAAATTAAAATTTGGAATAGGCGTGAGGAGGATTAAATAGAGATTGCCAATCAGTTCAACGGCTTTTTCGCATCCTTAGCTGGAGGGCAGGGTCCACGGCCATCTGAACCTCATGTACGCCCCTTGCGAAGAAGAAGAGCCCCATATCGTCAATGGTGTTGGCTCCTGTTGTTGAGGATGAGCTTCACCGAATTATTCAGCAGCTCCCAGCTAAAATATGAAATGACCTCAATCTAATGTCTCCGTGTCTCATAAGAAATGGTGCAAGCATTTAGTGAGAGTTTTAACTCAATTGGTAAACTATTCATTCCAAACAGGAGTGTTCCCCTCTCTCCTGAAAATTGCTAAAGTTGTACGAATTTTCAAGAAGGACAACGCAACTTCAATCAATAACTATCGGCCTATCTGAATTTTGCCAGTTCAGGGCAACATTTTTGAATAGCTTTTTCTTATAAGAATGGTTCAGTATTTGGACAAATGCAATCAGCTCTCAAGTGAACAATTTGGATTCAGGAAGGGGAAATTGACAACAGACGCAGTCGTGAGTTCTGTCGATATGATTGTAGAGGGGATTGAATGTCGTAACCACACAATGGATGTGTTCTTAGACCTGACCAAAGGATTAGACTGCGCTGACCACGGTACACTGCTTGACAAACTTGAGTCTCACGGTATTCGAGGCGTGCCTCTTAAATGGCTTAGCTCGTTTCGAAATCACAGATCCCAAGTTGTCCACATATCTAGTAAGTAAGTCGTCCAAACAAATAGAACTCGGTTACGGAGGGATCTCTCAGGGATCCATCTTCAGACCTGTGTTTTTCCTGCTTTACTTCAACGTTGTAAAATCATCGCATCTGCATGGAAAATAAGTGCAGTTTGCCGACGATACGACTCTCTTTTTCAATGCAATATCAAGTGAAGTTTTGGAAAAACAGGCTTTTGTTGACGTCACCAACTGTTTCCAATACTTCCAATACGCACATCAATCTTACAACAAACTCTTCAACCATCGTTTTGAATTTTGCTTTCCGCACTACGGGCAATCAGTGTGGACCTGCCATTTTGTTAGATGACTCCATACTGGAAGAAGTCAGTTCGTCAAAACTCCTATGAATGCACCTTAATCAAGGGCTGACTTGTAATAAGCGTATTGACTATGTTTGCGCTAAAGTTTGCTTAGGAATCTTTGTTTTGAGATCTTTTGCCAAATACTGCCAGAGTCAGGTACTGATTACGGCGTATTATTTACTGTTTTACCCCCATCTGGCTTGCTGAGTGGTCCTTTGGGGAGCTTGCGCAAACACACGGTTTCAAAGAGCTTTCAGACTCCCAGAAAAGCAATTCGAATAATCACCAAAATCAAATTTAGAGAGTTATGCAGTGAAGCTTTCAAGAAACTGCAGCTGTTGACTCTGCCGTGCCTCTACATTTTGAAACAAATTTGTTTTGTATGAGTAAATGTGACTTAACCAGAGGCCGAGACGCACACATGTATGAGACACGTGGGAGAGCTAACTACCGAACTGGGAGACACAGAACGGTGGTTTATGAACGCCTGCCCTCGTAGGTGGGGTTCATTTCCTCAACAGACTTCCCAATTCAAGTAATGATGCTCCAAAGTCTGAGGCGTTAAAGACACTTCTTGGTGTCACAAGCATTCTACAATACAGGTGAGTTTTTGACATTCGACTGATAGACCGCCCAATAAGAAGACTGACTCCACTGTAGTAAGCGGGTTGAACTGGCGATGAATGAAAGAGGCGTAACTGTAAAATTGTATGTGTGAGTGATTGTTGTACAAATATCAGACATTTAAAAACCCTATAACGTTTTCCATACAGCTTAAATATTTTTGCTATAACAAAAAGATGTTATTTGATTTTAAATCAAATAAAAGAACCTTTAATACACAATTTAAAGGTTATATTCATATTGCACGAACATAGCTTATGTAAGACAGCAATTAAAGTTAAAGAATACTCAGATTACTGTTTTAGTGGTTAAGTCCGTATTAAAGGAACATTTTTTAAACAAAACAGTAAATAAAGCATACCATACTAAACTAAGAACAATATTTTCTATGTTAGGTGTGTATTACACAAACATAGATTATGTCAAGAATAATACGTCCTAAGTTCAGTTCATATTGCTCGAAGATATAAAAACGATACAAAATTCGAACGATAGGTTAAGTATGATAGTAAGTAAAATAAACGAAGTAATGGACTAATAATAGCATTATTTTATACGTTAGATCCGTATCTCTTACCAGTAACAATTGATTTTATGGTATCAGCGCAGCGTTCACCCAAGTGTTGTGATCATAACTGACCTCTCGCTACAGAGGCTGACGATCTTGCGTTGGAGCGCATGCGCCAGTGAATGTGCATGCCGCAACATGTCAAGTGTCGAACATGTATTGGCCCGATAGCTGAGGCAAACTTTTTATGTCTTGATCACATTAATTATTTTCGATGAGAAAACTAATACTTATACAGTTTTAATTGACGTTTAAATAATTGTTTTAAATTTCACAGTACATTTGTAGTACCTACCTTACATCAATTTTAGCCTCTTCCGACCATTCACATGGGTCAATGGCCAACGCGATAATCTTATAAAACCACATTAAGAGGGTGACTGTATATAGTTCAAGTATGATGGTACTGATAAAAATTGTTACAGTAAAAGGCAGGATTTTAACGTGTGATACGCCTAACTCAGACTAAAAGTCTAACATCTTAAATTGCTTGACCATTGGCAACCAATAAATCGATATACAGTACTTATATCTTTGGTACGTATACAACTATCAGACAGGAATTTTCTATGACTTTAATTTTTATAAATGTTGCCTTGACATCATGAATTCAACATTATTAGAACTTTACTATAAAAGTAATTGAACAAGTTTCTTACAGATATCGATAATTCCCGTGACTGTTATAAGTACATTTGGACCTCAATTCATATTCTGGGACAATAAAAAAAGGATCGAGTAGCAGACTGAAATTTAAGCCAAAGGCAATTCTGATAAATGAATTCATTTTCTGGTATTTTTCAATGTTTTTGGCCATATCTATTCGCAGAAACAACAGCCATTCCCTGAACTTAAAGTATATAGACCTTGTAACAGATACTATTATGACAATTCTTCCTATAAAATCTAATGAAACATATGCAATTAGAGAATTATGCTTTATTTCTGCTATAACATCAAACTAAACGTATAAAGTGTTACATGAGATTTAAAAAAACTTATTTTTTTGTAACCCGATAACAAATAGTTTAGATTTAAAAGAATGTTGCGTGAATAAGAATCCGTGTTTGAATGAAAGCAGAATGGGGGGAGCAGTAGAATGACACTGTATATAAAGTATTAAATGAGAATTAAACAATTTTTTTTGTAACCCGATAACAAATAGATTCGATTTACAAGAATGTTGCGTGAATAAGAATCCGTGTTTGAATGAAAGCAGAATGAGGGGGGCCAGTAGAATGACACCGTATATAAAGATATGCGTGAGCAAAACAATAAAGAACAATATAAGTGTACATTAATATTGTAAGTTTTTGAGAGGGTTATTACGTAATGAAATAAGTATAACCGTATTAGGCTAATTATTACTGATTCTAAAATTACAATTTATTTATGATCTATAGATAAATTTACAAAATATACCAAGGGATAGCAACAGTTGTAGTTTAATCAATTTTTACATAGTATTCAACATTAAACAAAAAAAATATATTCTGAAATTAACTGTTAGATACTAATGGATGTATGATTCTAGACTGTATTTGAGGGATTCATTGTCACCAGTGTGACGGAAGCTATTATATTAGAGGATAGAAGGCAGGAGGGTTTAGTGCACTGTGTTGTGAATACACTGAGAGTATAACGAACGGGTGTCAGCGGAATATTGAATCCTGATTTATGGTTTATCAAACGGCATAGGATTTTTTTAGAAGCTTCTTAAAATCATAATTGTCTCTTTTCATTGTTTAAAAATATTGTTTGGGTATCAGTTATTAATATTAAATATTATGAAAATACTGGATATATAATCCAATATAACTTGAAAAGGACAGTGTGCAAGATATATGTGTCCTGTGAGCGTATATTTAAAGTCTAAATTAGTGTACAGTTTTCTATTATTATTAAAATTGTACCAGCTTAGTAAAGGGAAGTATATTAGGATAAGGAATCATTTTGAAGTTTCTTGGATCTCACAAAAGGTAAAACGAAAAATGCACTATGCTTTTAAAAGATTCTTTATATAATGCTTTGTTTATATTGGACCCCTCTAATGGTTGCTATATTAGGATAATTAATCAAAACTTTAAATATCTAATGATTTTATACTATCATGCAATTTTAATCTGTTCGGTTTTTATATGTATTTGTTCATAACTTAGTAACATATTTAACGCGGAGATTTAACATTTTATTTCCCATAATAGCAGGATATATATATATATATATATATATATATATATATATATATTACCCAACATATAAGTTTTACTAGCTAGTTCATTATATCAAATTCCTTACAAATTCCGAAACCCTGCATTCAATTAAACATGTTGCTGTTTGAGGTCAGATGAAGAAACTAATAAAATCACAGTAGCTAATTAATTGTACTCAGAGGGCCGTGTTAAATTTCCTTTTCCACATTGTTCACAAACGTTCATGGGGAGAATAATACGCCATTAATAGCAGGCACAATTTTGTAAATACGTTTAAAAGGGAATATAGTGTTGAAATATAAATACTGTTTCAAACATTTGCTAAGTTTTTATTTTACACAAGAATTCTCAGGATAACAATATATATTATTGTTATAATTTTGTTTAATACCATACCTAATTTTCCTTGTATTGATATATCTATAACGCCACCTGTCGACTTGGATTATTTTCTATACCTAATCCGTATATAAGTACGGAAACGTAGGTATATCATGATTGTGTTAACAACATTTGTAACTTAAAGTTTGGGCTTTATATGTTTATTTTATTGGTTTTTATCAAATGAAATAATACAGTATTAAAAATTATAATATTATTCCTGAACGTGTAATTGATAAACAATCGGTCAACCAACATCGGCATTTTAATAAACATTGACATTATTGCGGTTTAAGCCATATTGTCATACCTGGTACGTAAACAATGTCATTGTAAGCTCTGATTGAACAGTTTCTATTTTAAATCTTTTTAGTGCCAAATATTGGAAAGAACACACAAAACATTTCACTCACAATCATCGCTCAAAATTAAATAAATTTTTTTGTAAAATTAAATAAGCTGTTCAGTTTAAACTATGGGGCTAATAATTAAATATGCAATATATGTAACTAACGTGTATTTAACCAATTGTCTTCCACAAATTAAATTAACTTTGGATAACCTTTTGTGAAGCTAAGTAAACCTTGCATTTCAATTTATCTAAATAAAAATTTTGGTAATTTTCTTTTATTTTAACACGTTATTTAAATAGAACTGTTCTTTGTTTACTTCTGACCTAGATATAAAAACTCTAATTTTTCATTTATATGCTTCATAAAACAAATAAATTGACATCTGTACGCTGCTACTAGAATAAGTAATACAATATATTATTTTTAAATGATATACCAATTTAATCACTTGAATCTAATAAGAACGGAGCTCATATCATTGATAATTAATACGACAGCAACTTCATCAATTCAGAAGCAAAAAGAATCTTCTTCAACTAAATACGAAGGTAATTATTTGGTGGTTAAGCAATACATCGGAAGTGAAGCGGCTGCGTGTATATCTCAAAACATCATTGGCGGTGAAGAGAAACCATCGAAATTGTTTCCAAGATATGTGAACACAAAGTTTCACATATGACACATATAACAAGGATCATTTTTTGTGTCACTAATCTACAGGAAAGTGTACTGAAGTCTACAAACAGACTCGGTTAGTGCCGCAGTGCTGCGCAATGGGTGATTTCTGGAGGTCAAAGACTTTAGAGTGGTTAGTGAAATCTAATACTTTACGTACACTCGGCCAACAATAGCAATGTAAAAGAAGATATATTGTTATATAAGTGCACAGCAAAGTACATGTCATATATTGTTTCATCTCAACTCAACTCAATTCAATTAATTTATTGTCAAAGAATATAAAATGCATGGACAATCGTCAAAATATATGTATATAAAATGTAGTATATAAAAATTATCAATACAGAGTTACCCATGAAACCTGCTGTCTCGTATGTGTGTGTGTGTGAGTTGCATGTGAGGCTGTTTATGGAATAAGTTAAACTAATTATGGAGATCTACATTTTTCTCTCTTCTAGGTATTCTCGAACACTGTAGTAATCTTTTAAAATAAGGAACTTTTTAAGTTTTTTTTCAGGAATTCCCTGTCATCAGCAACACTTTTCAGTTAAAGAGGCAAATAGTTAAAAAGAATAATCCAGGCATAAAACACTGGTTTTCAAATAATTTTGTTTTGTGGCGAGGTAAGATAGAGCATTTTAAATCCTTAAATGATAATTATGATTGAGATTATTGGTAACAGTGAAATTTTTGGACACTTATTTTAAAAAGAAAGGCATTGAAAAATGTAAATAGACGGGAAAGTCAGAATATTGTTTTGGCAAAACATTTTTACATGACTTAATTTGAAAATGATTCTTATAGCTCTTTTTTGCTGGCGGAAGATATGTTGAGTTTTTGTACTTTCAGTTCCCCATATAGGCAAACCATAATTCAGATAAGGATAAAAACATCAATAACAGATGAGTAAGAGAAGTTTCTCACTATGAATATGAGACAGTCTGTACAATGAAAACATGTAGCTGCTTAATTCTTTTTTTGAAAAATTGTCAATATAATAAAAAAGGTTTAATTTCGGATCAAGTATAATTTCCAGATATTTCACGTTTTGGGAAGGAAAGATTTCAGAATCGCCTATAACAATATTTACATTTATACAAGACTTTCTTAAAACAAAGTCAAGAAGATTTATTTTAGTACTATTTTACAAACAAAGAACTCACTGTCATGTAATGACAAGTTATTTACAGCAACTATGCTATGTATATAATGAGCAAGTAAATGTCTGCCATCAAAGTTTTGCTAGTTTCCATTGAGTCAGTAAATATTTATTTTGCCAACTACTCGTTTCTATCTTCCTAGTTTCGTAATAATGGATTTGGTCTATTTAAAGTAAGAAGGATGATTGCATCTCTGGTCCCAAGTGAATTAAAGTACGAGAAATCCACAGATATAAATGATGAGTATCGGTTGGCGTACTTATGTGAAATGGTAATCAGTTTTAGAAAAATACAACATTGCGTTGTAGAAAAGATGTTTTTTTATTGTAATGAATTCGTATGTTTATCATAGGGAATGATTAATGTATTCTGGAACTATAAAAGTTTAATCCTTCCTGATATATTTTTACGTTCAATATTTCCTTCAGTATATATTTTCAAATAGTTCAGGTTCCTTTAAAGGACTATGACCCCTTATGAATAATGTAGTGCTAAAAATTTTAGAATTCTATAGGTTTCCTTTTGCAAAAAGCTGTATAAGATATCACTGAGAAAATTCCACTTTCAGGTTTTAAAGCAATTATTATGCCATAGCATCTCATTTAAACTAGAAGTAGAGCTACTAATATAGTCTGCAGAAAATAGGTTTTGCATCGTTGACAATTATGTAACGTACTAGTTCTTCTCTGTTAGGATCTTAGATGTTCTTTCAGTTTATTCCACGTTGAAGATATTGGGAAACTTGATATAGAGCAATAAAGCAGGTTGACAAAGATTAGTGAGCTAAAACAAATACTACTAGATGTAGGCCTACCGGTGGTTCTCCCCTCCTCCTCGTTCGTATGTCTAGAACACATGAGGGAATATTGATTTTAGGGATACATTTAATTTAATATTAGTACGATTATATTTTACCATTCATAAAAGAACTGGGAAATAAAATATATTACTATTTATAATTGGTTCCGGCGATGATTTAACACATTTCATCCTCTTGAATTTAACTTTATATTGTAAGAATAGGTGACATATAAAAATCCCTTAACCTTATGAGTTATAATGGAAACAAGCAGTTACCCGCGGCTTTATACCCATTTATTAAAATCGAAGGGTGTATACGATATGAAAGCATTTATTATTATGGACATGAAGATACTTTCAAACGGAAATAGACATACCTCAGGTACATATTTTTACAGTATCATGGTTAAGGGATTCAAAAGAAAAAGAAACACTTTTCTGCAAATTGAGGGGATCTCTGAAGTAGATGGTGAACGGATGAGATCCATTGTTCAGAAGGTTGCTATTCTATTGGGGGAGTATGTTTGATTTGAAAAAGATATTCAAGCCATCAAATCAAATCAAATCATTTCTTTATTGCTTTTAGACAATATATAACATTGTATAGCAGTCGTCATATATTCAAACAGCAAATACTCTACACACTCACACACAGTCAGACTTACATTTCACTCATTCACACTAATTCACACTATCTTTGGATCCAGATTTTAAATTTTGGTAATTTAAGATATTTTAGATATCCCAGCGACTCATCATAAACTCCTCTAGCGAATAAAATGCTTTTGACACCAACAGGCATTTGAGACGAGTTTTGAATTGGATTTGATTAGTTGCATTTTTTACACTTTCAGGGAGCTTGTTGATTAAGCCGACGCCAACCTGATGCGGTAAATGCTGAGATACCGCCAGTCTATGACTATGGACTCTAAATTTGTCCCTGGCTCTAGTTTCATACTGATGAAAGTCCCTGCCCCGGACTAGAGTGCACTTCGATTGACAGTACAGGATCACATGAAACATATAGAGACAGGGCAATGTCAGCAAACCCAGCTCCCTAAAAGAGTCCCTACACGACTCTCTGTAATTCAACTTTGCAATAATTCTAATTGCCTTTTTTTGAAGCCTGAAAACGCGTTCCATCTTGTGTTTAGCACAGCCCCCCCACAGTCTCAAGCCATACGCAAAGTGCGGATATATGAGACCGAAATATGCCGTCATTAAGACTTCAGGGGAACAGTATTTAGCTAGGCTTCGCAAGGCAAATATGCCAGAAGTAATTCTAGCACATATATTGTTAACGTGGTCGTCCCAGGTCAGACCTTGATCAATGTACATCCCCAGGAATTTCTTGGATCCAGTTTCCTCTAAAAGGACATCGTCCACAAATACAGCAGGTTGCCTTGCAAATTCTCTTGGTCTTAGGCAGAAATTGATGACATTTGATTTTGATTGGTTCGTTTTCAAATTCCTGTCAGTAAAATACTGAATGCATGAAGTCAGTTCTACAAATGATGTGATTTCCAAATCTTGTGTAGTTTTTCCTTTGAAGCAAAGAGTCGTGTCGTCGGCATACTGAATCAGATCACCATGCTGGATCACTGAGTTAAGTCTACAGACGTAAACCAAAAAAAGAATAGGCCCAAGAATAGAACCCTGAGGGACACCGTGGGCTATTTTAATTTTACTAGAGATGACATTCGAAATCTGCACGCATTGATCTCGATTCTTAAGATAAGAAGCAAGCCACGCGTTTGGCAGACCCCGAACGCCACATTTTTGTAACTGGTGCAACAGTGTTTCATGATGCACACAGTCAAATGCTTTGGATAGGTCAAGAAATATGCTGAGCACTTGTTCTCGCCTTTCCAAGCCATCAACAACATTGTTCAAAAGACTGTTTACTGCGTCAATTGTTGATCTTTTTTTCCTGAAGCCAAATTGTTCAGGATTTAGAATTTCATTGCTTTCTAGAAAGCTTTCAAGTCTTTCACAGAAAACCTTTTCAAAAATTTTGCTGAAAACTGGAAGAATTGAAATTGGACGATAATTGCTGGTTTTGCAAGGATCGTCTTTTTTCAAAATCGGTATAACTTTAGCTGTTTTCAGTAGACATGGAAATGTTGCAGATTCAAATGAAAAATTTATCAATTTTGTGAGTGGCCTCAAAATGTACCTAAAGCAACGTTTGAGTAACCAAACTGACATCCCGTTAGCGTCACACGATTTCTTTGAATTCAACCCCTGTACGACACGAGCTAACTCCTCCACACACACAGGGGCCAGAGCCATGGATGCAACCGGTTACCTAACACCAATTTCATGATATCGAGGTTCTGAAATTGACGAATCAGTTGACGCCACAGAAGAAAAATAATTATTAAACTCGTTGGCAACTTGCAACTGATCATCAATTACGCGTTCATTAATTTTGATTGCCATAGAATACTTGAAAAAAAACCGCAGATGAACAAGGCATATCATTGTAAATTTCTCAAACCGGCAAAAGAGAGATGCAATTTTGAAAAATATCAAAATTGCATCAAATATTCTGATTTCGTTCATGGAGTGCCCATAACCAAATTGTATATTACAAACACTGATTTTCAATGCAGAAAAAACAAAAAAAATTGGTTTTAAATATGTCGTTAATGGAGTGCCAATGACCAACGTTTATATTACTTAACAGTTAACAACTTATAATAAACACTTATTTTCAATGCAGAAAAAACAAAAAGAATTGTTTTAAATATGTCGTTAATGGAGTTCCAATGACCAACGTTTATATTACTTAACAGTTAACACCTTATAATAAACACTGAGATTCAATGCAGAAAAAAACTAAAAGAATTTTTTTTCTATATTTTGTTAATGGTTTTCAATGGAGAAAAATCTAAAAGAATTTTTTTTTATATTTCGTTAATGGAGTGCCAATGACAAACGTTTATATTACTTAACACTTAACACGTTATAATAAACACTGATTTTTAATGCAGAAAAAACAAAAAGAAATTGGTTTTAAATATTTCGTTAATGGAGTGCCAATGAGCAACGTTTATATTACTTAACAGTTAACACCTTATAATAAACACTGATTTTCAATGCAGAAAAAACTAAAAGAATTGTTTTAAATATATCGTTAATGGACTTCCAATGACCAACGTTTATATTACTTAACATTTAACACCTTATAATAAACACTGATTTTCAATGCAGAAAAAACAAAAAGAAATTGGTTTTAAATATTTCGTTAATGGAGTGCCAATGAGCAACGTTTATATTACTTAACAGTTAACACCTTATATAATAAACACTGATTTTCAATGCAGAAAAAAACTAAAAGAATTGTTTTAAATATGTCGTTAATGGACTTCCAATGACCAACGTTTATATTACTTAACATTTAACACCTTATAATAACTACTGATTTTCAATGCAGAAAAAACTATAAGATATTGGTTTTTAAATATGTCGTTAATGTAGTTCCAATGACCAACGTTTATACTACTTAACACTTAACACCTTATAATAAACACTGAATTTCAATGCAGAAAAAATTAAAAGAATTTTTTTTTTATTTCGTTAATGGTTTTCAATGAAGAAAAATCTAAAAGATTTTTTTTTTAAATATTTCGTTAATGGAGTGCCAATGACAAACGTTTATATTACTTAACACCTTATAATAAACACTGATTTTTAATGCAGAAAAAACAAAAAGAAATTGGTTTAAATATTTCGTTAATGGAGTGCCAATTACCAACATTTATATTACTTAACACTTAACACCTTATAATAAACACTGAATTTCAATGCAGAAAAAACTAAAAGAATTTTTTTAATATATCGTTAATGGAGTGCCAATGACAAACGTTTATATTACTTAACACCTTATAATAAACACTGATTTTCAATGCGTAAAAGACAAAAAGAAATTGTTTTTAAATATGTATTATTTGTCGAGGGAATAATATTTGTGAAGAAATCAGACTTTAATAGAAAAATCATAATTTCAACAATAGGCGATTTGGCTAAATTGGGGTTGCATATTGAAGCGTTGACGATGAAGTTGCCTTGTGTAAAGTGGGTAATGCTAATAGGCAATCAGATGTTGTTTGAATTGTGTACTGCTCATGCCCCTCAGTAACGTATTTAATTACTTTAAAACCTTTTCTTTGAATTTTAAAAGTATAAGGAAACAGCTATATTAACCTACATAATTTATTTAAACTCACTGAACTACAGTTATAAAATAATTATCTTAACTAAAGATTGGATCAAGTGCAGAAAGGAGGACAGTTAAAACAACGCAGGTTACAGTATGCTGTTCCAGCAGAGATCTTACAGTCAATTCGGTGGAGTTATAGTCTATCTGAACTCTGCCCACTTGTACACTCACAAGCCCATCCTACTGCCCACTGCCAGGTGAAAAATTACAACATCGCAGGTTGCAGTATGTTGTTCCAGCAGAGATCTTACAGTCAATCCGGTGGAGTTATAGTCTATATAAATAAATAAATAAATAAACTCTGCCCACTTGTACACTCACAAGCCCATCCTACTGCCCACTGCCAGGTGGAAAATTACAACATCGCAGGTTACAGTATGCTGTTCCAGCAGAGATCTTACAGTCAATCCGGTGGAGTTATAGTCTATCTGAACTCTGCCCACTTGTACACTCACAATCCCATCCTACTCCCACTGCCAGGTGGAAAATTACAACATCGCAGGTTACAGTATGCTCTTCCAGCAGAGACCTGACAGTCAATCCAGCGGAGTTATAGTCTATCTGGACTATGCCCTTGTGTACACTGACAAGCCCATCCTACTGCCCACTGCCAGGTGGACAATTACAACATCGCAGGTTACAGTATGCTCTTCCAGCAGAGAGCTGACAGTCAATCCGGCGGAGTTATAGTCTATCTGGACTATGCCCTTGTGTACACTCTCGAGCCCATGCTACCGCCCACTGCCAGGTGGACAAATGCAACAACGTAGGTTACAGTATGCTCTTCCAGCAGAGACCTGACAGTCAATCCGGCGGAGTTATAGTCTATCTGGACTATGCCCTTGTGTACACTCACGAGCCCATGCTACCGCCCACTGCCAGGTGGACAAATGCAACAACGTAGGTTACAGTATGCTCTTCCAGCAGAGAGCTGACAGTCAATCCGGCGGAGTTATAGTCTATCTGGACTATGCCCTTGTGTACACTCTCGAGCCCATGCTACCGCCCACTGCCAGGTGGACAAATGCAACAACGTAGGTTACAGTATGCTCTTCCAGCAGAGACCTGACAGTCAATCCGGCGGAGTTATAGTCTATCTGGACTATGCCCTTGTGTACACTCACGAGCCCATGCTACCGCCCACTGCCAGGTGGACAAATGCAACAACGTAGATTACAGTATGCTCTTCCAGCAGAGACCTGACAGTCAATCCGGCGGAGTTATAGTCTATCTGGACTATGCCCTTGTGTACACTCTCGAGCCCATGCTACCGCCCACTGCCAGGTGGACAAATGCAACAACATGACAGTCAATGAGAGATACAGCAGTATGCTCTTCCAGCAGAGACCTGACAGTCAATCCGGCGGAGTTATAGTCTATCTGGACTATGCCCTTGTGTACACTCACGAGCCCATGCTACCGCCCACTGCCAGGTGGACAAATGCAACAACGTAGGTTACAGTATGCTCTTCCAGCAGAGACCTGACAGTCAATCCAGCGGAGTTATAGTCTATCTGGACTATGCCCTTGTGTACACTCACGAGCCCATGCTACCGCCCACTGCCAGGTGGACAAATGCAACAACGTAGGTTACAGTATGCTCTTCCAGCAGAGAGCTGACAGTCAATCCGGCGGAGTTATAGTCTATCTGGACTATGCCCTTGTGTACACTCACGAGCCCATGCTACCGCCCACTGCCAGGTGGACAAATGCAACAACGTAGGTTACAGTATGCTCTTCCAGCAGAGAGCTGACAGTCAATCCGGCGGCGTTATCATATTATTTATATATATATATATATATATATATATATATATATATATATATATAACTAATATATATATATATATATATATATATAAAATGTTATTTACTCAACATTATAGGGTTATCTTTATGTTACAATATTAGATCGGGAACTAAAACATTAATTATTGAAAATTCTTTCATTTCAGACAGGTCGTTCTGTATAAACTATATTCATTGTGAACATTAACCTCTAACTAAATAATAAACAACCAACTAAATAAATACATGTGGACCATTAAAATAGATGTTAAATTTGTATTACACAGTTGTAATTTTGATTAGTATTCTGTGTTTAATATGTTTTCAAAGAGAGGATATGTTTTATTTTTTACGTACATTGCTATTTAATATTTTGTGAGGATCTTTGTTATAATTAAGATAGATAAGCAATTCTTCTTTCGTGTATAATTTTTCTCCTTTCCTTTCCATATCGTAAATGTCCATATTCTTTTCAATATTTTTGTAGTTACGTCTAGTTTCTATTACATTTTCAAAAAATTTGATTTTATTGTTGATACGTTATATGCTTTCGAAACTTATATATGTTTCTTTAAACCTTATATCAAAATTTCTGCCACTTTTTCCGATATAATTTATTTCACAGTCACTACAGTTAATTTTCTATACTCCACATTGTTTGTATAAATCTTATTTGTCTTCTTTTTGGTTTAATTTGTTTTCATTTAGATGAAATGTATTATTTTTTGTTTGGTAACTGATAGAAATATTTGAATTTTGAAAGGTTTTGCGATCAGCTTTGTTTATTTTAGTATTGAAAGGTACACATATAGTTTTTTGAATGTTATTATTATTAGGATTAGGTCGTATTATGTTGGCATTATTTTATTTTTGACAGCTAGATAGTTTATAATTAAAACTTTTTTAGTTTTTTTCATTACTAATTTGTATATTTAACATTCTGTTTATTATTGAGTGATATACTGCTAATTTGTGTTTCCATGGATGGTTAGGGGATGATGGTATTAGAATATCTGTTTGGGTTGGTTTTCTATAAATTTCATAGAAATTTACATTACAGTAAATATATGTATGCATATCATATATACATACATAATATATGTATATTTTTACATTGCATCCGGCAGATTGCGCAACGACACGTTATATAAATTGAACTGATACTTAACAGCTGTTAACACTTTCAGCTGAAGTTCATTAAAGAGGCAGAAACATGTGTTTACATTTACATTATAGTAAATACTAGCTGTTTCCCGCGGCTTCGCACGCGTCTCTTAAGCTTTGCCCGTATATTTCTTTGCCTTCAAATAGTGTTTGGATATTTTAATATACGTAACTACTGTGTTGTAATTGCAGTTTATAATGTGCAGGCGCTTTGATAACTTTTATATCTTGCAGTACAGCCTGGTGGTTAGTTACATCAATGGGCATTGCGTATAAACCTTCTACATCGAAAAATACAAATTTTCATAGTGATCGGTCCAATAGTTTCTGAGTCTATAAAGGACAAACACACAAACATTCATTTTTATATATTATGATTGCAGAAACAGTTTAAACAAAATTTGTCGTTTCTCTTAAGCTTACTCTATGCTTTAAAACTATAAGTGTAAAGAAATTTATATATAAATATATTTTTTGTCGCATTATATATGTTTACAAAGAACAGCTGATTAAAAATTTGAAAAGACTCTTTCACTTAATAACATATGTTTGCTGCAATGCATTTCTTACGGGTTATTTCTGTAACCAGTGGGGCGGAATCCTGAATCGGGAAAGGGATAAAAAGTATCCTATAACCTTCTACAGATCAAGACGAACAAATTAAAAAACAAATTAGGCGAATCCGTCCAGCCGTTTGTGAGTGATGCTGTTACACACGAACAGTTTCATTTTTATATATATAGATAAAATTATTGTAAAGTGCTTAATCAGCAGTGTAATGCAGATTTAAAATACGAAGTTAATTAATTTTAAATTTAGATTGCGCCAATGATCAATAACACATCTAATCTAATAAGAAATCCAGTTAAAGGGCTTCGATGAGTCTTGACAAGACTTGTCTTATACTAAGTTAACCAAAAGATAAGTTTATCCCTTCCGAGACAACTTAATGGTCTGTTTCTACAACTCAATTGGTAGTAACAAATGAGAAAGTTGTTTCTTCTTACTGGGAATTAAATCATTGATAATTTTCTATGCTATCTTTCAAATTTTGTTTGTGTTTGACAGATTCTCGATTTACAGTTCAGATTTGGCGGCCCCTATTATGTCCCAAAATTCCGTTTCGCTTGTCTGCATTGAATTTTTAGAGGATTATTGGATCCAAGTGTTTGCTGATGGTTTATATAAATAACATTCTTCCAGTGTGATTCACTAGATTCTTATCCAGCTTGATCTTAGTGATCATTTTTTTGCTTTGTGTTTAACGTTTCTTTTAAGGTGGGGGGAACTTAGTGCAACATCCTCAGTTTTATAAACATCTTCACAAGACTAATTTTGTAAAAAATTATGGAATTTATGCATGTTAGTTTGTGAAAATATCTAATATCTTTAAAATTTAGGAGGTCTTGTGTTGGAATATCTACTTTTATATATCAGATTGAGCTTAATTGTGTCCAACCAACTTCAACATCGAATTGAGGAAGACAAATTTTTGAAAATTTGTTGTCAATGATAGATATCGATCATCCAAACTGCGTTGTGTAACATTTGATAGTTTAAGAAGCCCAAAAGAAGTTGGTGAACTTTCTATAGATGTTATTTTCAATAGAAACGTTAATATTTAAATCGCAAGCGATATTGGCAATTCTATATTGAGTTAAAAACTGTATTAAATTCTGTAAGGTTATTTAAAGATGGCCTAAAAACAGAAACAACTATATAATTTAAATCATAAATATTGAATTTTATAGCGGCGAGCTCAAAAATTTCCTCACCACAGAAAGATTCAACTGATGCATGGCAGAGTTTGCAAGAAGGCTCTCGTTGATATTCAAACACCTCCGCTTTTTAGGTTCTACATGCATAACCCAGTAGGAAATAAAATACCAGGAAGGCAGAAGGAATTCAATTCCTCTTATTTAATAAAAAGTCCATATAACATAAAATATCTGCAATAGGCAAATGAATAAATATTTCAACATGCTCGAGCTTTAAAAACATTCCCTGCACATTGTGATGTAGTAACCCCATCGGGCGTGGTTCGCAATGGTTTCAAGGTTGTTGTGATGAAGAGTTATTTATAATAAGGCAATCTTTGACGATCTTTTACCGTGACTCCAACTCGAAATTAAAAAGTTCGGATTGGGTGGAAAAGAAATTCCAATCACCACATTGATTTCTGTAGACGAGCTAACATCAGGACTAATCATGTCCAATTATAAAAGTTATAAAATGTTGGTGGATATCTCAGCACTATCTCATCGTATAAGATTAAATATATCATTAACATTACCGTCGGTATCGTAAACAAAGATATAAGAATACATTTTAACATAGGTGTCCCACACAGTTAATTTCAAGAAACAGTTTCGATTTGTATTTCAGTATTAAGTATCTGTGATACAAAATGTTTAAACAATATTTTAAGAAATTGCTAAAGTAATGACGAGTAAACACAGAAATGTTGGGATAATATATCTTGGCAATACGCAATAAAAATATTTCTGGATGGATTTCAAGTAACTGACCTTAAATTAAATAACTAACTACTGATGTACATTAATAAAATCTAATAATACTCACCCTAAATAATGCACACATACATTATAGCTACTAAGTAAAACTACATTTTCCTAACGAAAACATTAGCTCAGAATCTAATAAAACCTAATAAACTTATCTTCTGAATTGTTATTGTAAGGTAAATAACATAAAACCCTACTCTGATATTTTAATTATCATTAAATAGGAATGTTAATAACACAATATCTTACGAATTAAATATATATCTTCTATGCTTTACTTCTACAGTAGAAATATTAGGATTTGAGGTTAGAGCACTTAACAAATTTGAATATTAAGGAATTTACTCTTGTTATGGCGCTTCATTCAGAGAAAATGTTAGATTTATTTAATTATTTATAGACTAAAGGTTATAATGGCACATAATTATGTTTTTAAAATCAAGATCTACGTATCAGTTGATGTTGGTTATTATACAAAAATTCTTTGGCGATCTGATAGTGTTTACAAAGTAAAAATTAGTAAAGCGATTTTAATATACAGGGACTGTGCCGTGAGATGAACAGTTCACAGGTGAATAGTTAAATAAAAAGCTAGTGTTCTGTTCGCTTTGTGCTGCGATATTGCGCGACTCAGGCAGCTGTACTCGACTTTTCAGTGAAATGTGTTCAGAAAGTTGCTTTTTTTAACTTATATTGACAAAGCTTTGTATCACGTTGGCCAAGCCACATTCATACAAAGCTACATAATTATTAAAAATAATATATATTATCGGTCTAAATACATAAATGTAACACAATCCAAACTGTATTATTTTAAGGTTAAAGATTGGGATATGGCGTGAGCAATATTAGGTCCAATAATCCTTTTTAATTAAATTAACTATAAAAATTTAATTCAACTAGAGTTAATTTTGATTTAGTTTATTGAACTGTTTCATATATTATTGTTTTATTTTATAAAGTAATTTATATAATTTTAGTAATTACTACATATAATTGAAGTAATGATTTATTCCAAAGAGTAGTTGCAGTTACAAAAAAATTTTATTATTATGGAATTCATGAAGAATCCTACAAGTAATGTTGTTGAGCCAAAAATCTAATAAATTAATGAGACAAGAATTATTAGCATGTTAATTAGAGTCCAGTTCTTAGTAAGATGATACGCTTTTCAAAACTTTAAAAATATTTTCTATATTGCGTCTTATATCCCATACTGACTGCGAATTGTAGCCTAATTCCCAATGCTGATATAAAATGATAAGGAGACGGTGAGTTCAGGCTAGACTGCGTTTGTTTCGGCTCCGCTTGTTCGCCTTGTTTTAAGTGGTTTATCTTTAGCGGATGATTGTGTAACTTGGTATAGTGTTAGATATACATGTTGTTACGTTAGTTTTAAAGTTTCATGAAGTTTTGTCTAAGGAAAGTGTAGTTTTTCGCAAGTGTTCAGTTGCACTTTCAGGTTTTTGCAGCAGCGACGGGCGGAGTTGGGCAGTTCAAGGTCAACCGGTCTGTCTTATCGCCGAGCAAAGTGCGTCATGCCTCCCCCGGAAAAACCCTCTACAGTGAAGACTGGATCAATGAATGACAGTGACATTTTGAGTTCATTCAGTAGTCAACTAGAAAACCTTGTTAAGGAAATGCGTGAGTTTCTTGAGGAATCAAAGAAGGAAATGCGTGGATTTCGTGATGAATCAAAAGCCATGGGAAAGTCGATCGATTCTACACATGACAAGATAGACGAAGTAAAGGTTTTAATTAACACCCAACGAGAAAATATTGACAGGTGCCTCGACGTGATCAATGTTCTCAAGGTGGAGAATTCGCAGCTACAACGTGAGCTAGAGCGAGTTAAGAAGGAACTCTGCGATGTGCAACAATATTCGCGTAGAAACAAGGTTGACATACAAGGTGTGCCCGAGAATAAGTCCGAGAATGTGTTTGAAGTTGTAAAGGCGGTGGCAAAAGTTCTGCGGTTCGACCTCAAGCCAGAAATGATTGATGCGGTGCACAGACTCGCGGGCTGTAGCGGCGCGTCGAGACCACGGGGCATTATTCTCAAGTTTGTTCGGCGCGGGGACTGTGATGAGCTGTTGCGGGTTTCCAGCATCAGAACTCGACTTCTCATCCGATAACAAAGTATTCGTGAACCCGTCACTTTCGAAGGCCTTCAGGGAACTACTCTACCACGCCAAGTGTACAGCGCGGGAGGGCCGAGTGAGGTTCGCCTGGTACAGTAACGGGAAGGTGTTGGTCCGCAAGAGAGACGGTCAGCCGGCGATCCACATAACTTCTAAGCATCAACTGCAGGATCTGCAACGTGGCGGGGCTTCCTAAAAGCGGTAATCTTCATAATTTATCATGAGGTATTTGTGTAAACTACTATTTTAATGTTTGTTTTCACGCTTTAAAATATGTTTGGTTTATTATACTTAAGAATGGTCAGTAATAATTTCATTTATTATCAGAATGTTAGGGGTTTAAAATCTAAAGTGAACTCATTTTTTAGTACTATTTTATGTTTAGAGTTTGATATAGTGAGTCTAACAGAGACATGGCTTGATGAGTCCGTTTATAGTTCTGAGTTATTCACGGATGAGTGGTCAGTTTGGAGGAGTGATGGTACAGACCGTGTGCAGTGGCGGGGGGTGCTGGTCGCGGTCAGGGACAGTGCCTGGCGCGCCGAGCCACTTCCGCCATTCTTAGATAACGAAATTATTTCGGTATTGTGGCTTAAGTTGATTAACCCCACCGGTTTCAGTTTCTATTTATGTACAGTATACATACCGCCAAACTCAAGCTTAGTCACTTACAACTCATTCTTTCAGTCGTAAAAAAATAAGTTTTTTGTTAATGACAGAATTTTAATTGTAGGCGACTTTAATCTTCCTTTAATTGAAAATAGTAAATTTAAATTTTCAAGCGGAGGGGATATATACAGATATTTTCATGAGTTTTTGCAGTTTTATAATTTTTGTTTGTATAATGATATTGTGAATATCAATAATAGGACCTTATATTTGGTCATGAGTAATTTTAAAGGTCAGTGGAAAGGTCCAGTGATTTTTTGCTTCCTGTTGATAACCATCATCCAGTTTTAGCGATTAGTCTGGAATTGACAAAAGGCAGGTGGCGTGCCGTTCCGCCTAATGAAATTAGATATAACTTTTCTAGAGTAGATTTTTTCCAGCTGTATACAACGTTTCAAAACGCTAATTGGGACCGCGTCCTAGAGGCGAACGATGCTAATGAATCAGTTGCTTGTTTCTACGAAATTCTATATTCTTGTTTAAATCAACATACGATTGCGCGTAGGCAGCGTCCATCGAAGTATCCTTCCTGGTACACTTCAGACATAATATTTAAGATAAAAGAGAAGAATAAATTTTTAAATTTATTTAAGCGATTTAAAAATCCAGTTCATTTGGAGAAGTTTCGGCAGTGTAGATCAACACTCAAGCGTATGGTTAAACAGTCTTATTACAATTATGTACGTAAATCAGAAGAATCTCTTGTGAGTAATCCTAAAAAGTTTTGGAGTTTCATTAATTAAAAAAATAAATCCAAAATAAATACCGTGGGTCAGCGGTTTGTCTGGGAAAATGAAACGTTTGATGATGGTTTGAACGCAGCGACTGGGTTTGCTCGATATTTCAGTTCGGTTTACGACCGCGGGGAGTTCTTGGACCCAGACATGATTAATAAATCTCCTGTCATGAATGGAGTTAATAATTTTAATTTACGTTCAATTTCTGTGAGCGAGGTTTCTGCCGCGATTCGTAAACTTCCGTCTAAGCGTTCATACGGGCCTGATTTGATTCCCAATTACATTATCAAAGGTTGTTCAGAATTTGTTGAGAAACCGCTCTGTCATATTTTTAACCTGTGTTTAGCTAACAAGTGTTTTCCGGATTGTTGGAAGATCACTAAAATAACTCCAATATTAAAGAAGGGTAACCGATTTGAGATCCCTACTTATAGACCTGTAGTTATTTTATGTTCAAAGTTCAAAAATGCTTTATTCACAAAAATTTTTGTTTTACATATATGGGCATTACATTATCCCATGCGCTCAAGCGCGTGCGGGATGACAAATCATTATTATTGTTCAATATAGCAAACTGTTTATGAGCCAGTCTTTTAGAATTCATTACATAACAGCATTAACAAACATTAATCTTAATATTATCAACAGCACTAATCTGACATAATGAACACTGAAATTATCAATAACCCAAATACATACCAAGATCTACAATAGTGTTCCCTAATTTAATTCTCCTATAAACTTCTACTTTCTATTACTTTACTTCAATTTACTCACCACACTTCATTTATATTAGTTTTATAAATGTACTCCAGCTAAAGTGTTTGATCTAATAATTTTAGATCATGTATCCTTTCATATGAGACAATATATCAGCAGTCGTCAGCATGGTTTTATGCCTTCGCGTTCTATAAGTACAAATCTGGTGAATTTTGTTAATTTTACTTCTTCAGCTTTGGACTCAAGGCATCAAGTCGATGTTGTTCATACGGACATGCCAAAGCGTTCGATAAGGTTGACCATTTTATTGTTTTGAAGAAAATGAACTACTATGGATTTTCAGCTGAAATAATAGAATTTTTTATCTCTTACCTTAAAAATAGACGGCAATTTGTTTCCTTCCAGGGATACAAGTCCGATTCCTTCCTAGCCACCTCTGGAATTCCCCATGGCAGTAATTTAGGTCCTCTTTATTTTAATATATTTATTAATGATCTTAACTACATTCTTAGGAGTAATTTTCTATTGTATCCAGATGACCTAAACATTTTTTCAATGGCATAGTTTTAGAAAGAGTTAGAAGATTCAGAGATTTGAGGGTTATAATGACATCAGATTTTCAATTTAATGAGCATATTGTCAATACGGTCAGTAGGTCCCTCAGCACACTTGGATTTATAACTCGAACTTGCAGTTTGTTTCAACATCCACATACTTTTCTAACTCTTTACAAGTCATTAGTCAGATCAAAACTTGAGTTTGCAAGTATTGTCTTGTCTCCTCATTCAGCTTTATATATTGAAATGATTGAAAGAGTTCAGAAACGTTTTTTAAGAACTTTGTATTTTAAGGTATTTGGATTCCGTATTTATCCTATTTACACAGTCAGATATGTAGAGCTCTTAGAGATGTTTAAGTTCCATCGTTTGGATGTAAGGAGAAAGGTCCCAATCCTTGTTTTTCTTAAGGGTGTCATGTCTGGGTCCGTGGATGACCCCGAGCTGCTGGCGTGTGTGTCGTGGCATGTGCCGAGACATCGCAGATGCCACTTGCAACGCTGTTTTTTAGCACTTCTACAGAAAAACTATATAGGATTTTGTTAGTTTACAGATTTTTTTATACACTTAGGTATTTCTTTATCAATTGTAGAAGTTAAAAACATAGATTATATCATGGTTGCCTCAGTAAAATAAGTTTCGGGTCAGTTTGCATAACAACTGGCCCGTTGTTATGTCTTCCTGATTGTACTGATATAAGATATGAGTTTATCTCCTCTGCGACCACTTGTGGGCCAACAACAGTTAAACTGTTGTTTAAAGTGATTTTTTTTTCAAGGCTATATAGCTTTTCGAGTCTCCCGTTTACATTATTAATTGTTTTCCATTGCTGCCCTTAATTCCCATTACATTCTTCTATAAGTTTTGAATAATAATTATTTTTCACACTATCATTTCCTAATTTATCACAGTATCTTTTAAAAAATGAAGCAAATTGTAAATCGTATGGCTTTCTTTTGTGTATTTTGTGAAACCTTCATCTGATTTTTATTCTATTTATATACTTCAGTTAACCCGTAGACTCTTTCTTCTAGCCACAGATAATATTTTATCACAGAGATTCTCTTTTAACATTTTTATCAACAATATTTTTAAATATACTGTAGTAAAAAAATTATTGTAACATATATTTAAATGTTCATTCTTAAAAATACTGTCTCATTCTGTCATTCTTAGTTCTTCATTAACAGATACAAAATTATATTTTTTAATTGCAGAATTACAGCTTAATTTTGCTTTATCATTACATTTTACCACGTTAAGCATTTTTAACCCTAAGCAACAGTGATAGGTACTATCTAAGACAAAAATGTTTTACCTATTATTATATTTATTCAATAAAAATTTAAACAATACAGTTAGATATTTTTTTTCAAATTATTATGCTTCTATTGACAAGAGAAATAAAACCATTGTTAATCTTTACACTAAGATAGGTTTAGGCATAATCAGATTCTTTTAAAGTATCCTTGTTGTGAGTCAGAGACAAGGATAGTGTTATAACTCAAATCTGAAAAAATATTATTTAGTTTATTTATCAACTCATTTTCAGAAAAAGAATGAAACCTACGGAAATAATTTCACTTAGCACTGTAATATTTAAATAATGTTTAACTTCTTTTATCTCTGTTGAAAGTGTGTTAAAATTATTTCAAATGCTTCTAATGTTTGTGTAAATTATAATCGTGCCACCAGGAGCTTTCAAGAAACAGTTTTATGAACTATGAAACAAAGGAATGTTTTACAATTTTCATTACTAATATTTAAAATAAAATTTTTTACCTAAAACTTACTTTGGGTACATAAAAACGGGATATCATATCAAACCTTATTTCTGTCTAATGTCTTTACACTGTTTCCAGATCGTCAACCTTGTTAATATTGTAAGCATTTTGTCCGCCATTCACCCGAGTGAAGAACTTGCCCTCTCGTGACCACACGTATATAATGTCCATCTCTCTGTACTTGTTCTTCAACTGCGACAAAAACTGCGTTTCTCTGGAGTAAGGTGTTCATTTATGTAGACTCGGTTGTTTGGCAAGGCACAGATCACTTTAGTGGCAGACAGCGATTTCTTCCTCCTGAAGCTAGCTATCCACGAGTCTTGTTGAAGGCCTTAGAATAGCTGTATCACTATTGAATCAGACCACTTGTTATTGAAAGAGGGAACACTATGGGCTACCAAAACATAATCCTGGTGAATTTATTCTCCAATAGCCTTTCCAATATCCTGCAGTAAATGAAGGTGTTCTCGTTCTGGGTTTCTGGCACACAGCTGATTTCTAATTTTTACCTTCTAAAGGACTGTTCAAGCGCGTTTAAAGGCTGTCTGTTAGCTCTGAAACTGATATTTTAAACTGTTTGTTTTCAATTATTAGTTTAGTAGTTTTTTACTCCCGCGTATTCCTTTTTCACCTCCTATAGGAGATTATTTGATCGGTTCACATGCTCAGATAAAAACTGGACAGAGCAATCAACTTTTCAAACTTAGTTTGAATGATTATTTAACTGAACAAAACCTCTTTTTTGAAATCCTCAACAATTTTTACTAGAAAATCCTTAGTAAGTGCGGGTGAATGCAATGATGACTTGTTGCTACTTGTCAAGGATGCTTTTCTTTTAAACTCCTCACACTTCCAATCCTTACTTCCGGTTCTCGTTTTCACTCCGTATAATCTTATGCATTTCAAATGGAACACTGCAGTAACGTAATGTTCAGTGCACTCATGTCCACACTCGCCATAGGAAACCGCTATAATAATTATTGGTGAGTTATAATTCTAAGAATAATATAGGCAGAAGCTTGCTAGCTTGGACCTAATATACAACACGTGTGTAATCTTGATATGAAACACAGAGCATCGATAACGGAGCTGGACTGAGTTACCTTGGTATAGTTGTATTCAACGATTTAAACAAATTTGATATTTCCAGCTCATTATTATTTGTATTATTATAAAAAATAAAAAAAACTTGATGTAAAATAATATTTTTAACTCATATTTTTTTAATATGGAATATAAAAGAATTAATGAAAAATATAGTATTTCAAAAGTTTTAAGGTCAGTACAATTTCTATTATTTACTACATTAACTTTCCTGGGAGGTTGGAATAACAGAATTTAGAATTAATTATATACAACTTTATTTAGTGTAATAATAATACGTAAATAGTAAATATTTACATTCGCATGCTTTTTTGAATATTTACACATCCGAATAAATGTGCACTGCCATTTCGAAATCAAAAATACAGTGTAGTAACATTCTTTAAAATTATAATATGCATTTTATTTAATGTGATAGAGAATAAATGTTAACAGTTTATTTCAGACATAACCCTAGTACAAGAAGCTCTTTAATATTTAAGTCCATATACGCTATCGTGTACTTTCCTGTTTACTTAGAATTCTTCGAAATTCTCATTGCCTTATTTCTTGTAGAATGTAGCTCAGATAGTAAAGTGTACTTAGATAAACTAGGCACATTACATCTCCTCTTATTTCTGATAAAATGACTAACTAATTATTAATAAAACCTCTGAACTAAAAATGTTTTGCCTTTGATTACAAAATTAATAGTATTATACACATATTTTATTTATTTTTAATTATTTAAACAGCAGCCATCAGTCCTCTTGGTTGGATATCCATAGTTCTTTAAACGATAAACTGGAACCCCCTCCAGATGTCTACCTGAGTCTGTGATAAAACATATTGAATTCGTTAGCGTTCCATGAAATAAACTGTTGTGGTTGAATTTTGATTTTAGCTTCAGTTCACCTTCTTTTATTACATCGTCTGGTAAACGATGCTGTCTCAGACTTGACTCCTAGCATCTGGAGTTATGTTCGCATTAAGAGATCAAAATATAATTGAAGACGAAGAAGCTCAAACAAAACATTTACATCGTTTCGATATCAGAGACAACTATTAATAGGTGATGTGGTAGTCTCTTTGTCTCATCAGGTACAGAATTAAGTGCTCTACGGAACGATAGACACAACTTCTAAGCAAGGTGGAGCAATCGAGGTTTCTACACGTAATGTAACATTGGTAAAAAAAAGAAAGGTTCGATACAATTGAATTTTGAGATTAACTACAGGTCTCCTTTTCTTGCAGCGTCTGGTATTTGACTCTGCCTCAGACTTGCGCACTGGATTGTGTACCTAACGAGACAAGAATACCACCTTTTCTCCTATTTATAGGTGTCTCTGATGAAATATCGTTTGAGCTTATTCGTCGGTGACTTTCTTTTATCTCTTTAGATGAACATGACTCCAGATTCCAGGACCATAAAACAATTGATTAACCTACCACATTTATCATTAATTCCATATTAGAAAAAAATTATTTTCAAACACTATTTCGTAAAAAGTTAAGTTTTTAGTTTGTTTTTAAACATTGTACATTTGCTAAGGTATTTAATTTTAGTAAATACTAAAACGGTTTAAATGATATGATAAAATAAATAACACATAATTTATGGATAAGTTAAAGTAACTGAATTAAAATTAATTCCTTCATAGTATAAACTTTTTCTACTTAATTTAATTTAAAAAGTATTATGGGTGTTACATTTTCATGTATTTAGACTGATAAGATATTGTATATATATATATAATAATTGTGTTGCTTTGTATGAAAGTGAATTGGTCAACGTGAAACAAAGCTTTGTCAATATAGGTATAAAAGCAAAAGCGACTTTCGGAACACATTTCACTGAAAAGTCGAGTACAGATGCCTGAGTCGCGCAAACAGAACACTAGCTTTTTATTTAACTATTCACCTGTGAACTGTTCATCTCACGGTACAGACCTTTTTATATTAAAATTGAAGAACGTTTCATAGATATGTTTGATAATAACCAAAATTAACTCATATATATATAAGAGCTAAAATAAAGCAGTTAGATCTCTCAGTACCATGGTAGAGTATTAAATTAAATATATCATTAAAATCACCGAAAGTATCTGTGAAAAAATATCAGTAGACCTCGCACCCCTTGGGCCCCAACATGGGCTCTTATGGGAGAGAGAAATTCCCTCATGTACGGGAGAAATTCCCTCATATGCGGGAGAAATTCCCTCCTCACACTCTTATCCTATCAAATTCTATCGAAATTATCGTGTTTTAGGGTGATTTGGGTTGTCAAAATCGGTGATTTGTAGACCTCGCGCCCCTTGGGCCCCAACATGGGCTCTTATGGGAGAGAGAAATTCCCTCATGTGCGGGAGAAATTCCCTCATATGCGGGAGAAATTTCCTCCTCACACACTTATCCTATCAAATTCTATCGAAATTATCGTGTTTTGGGGTGATTTGGGTTGTCAAAATCGATGAAAGTTAGGGGCATCGGGATTGCAAAATATACGTAGTTCTTTTACTGGTTGCAGTCACATTTAACCTCAAAGTGTGGTCGTTTATGAATATAATTTAATTTTTCTGCTGAAAGGTATTGCCACCTTTATATTAAACTACATAATTCTAGAGATATTTAAAAATAAAAATGTTGTAACGGTTTAATTTTGATTTCTCAGAAATCCTTCGTGATATTGATCACCTCACGTTTAAATCCAGTTTGAGTTCGCCTTCAATGATAGGATACAACAGTAATACTGGCCGTTGATCAGATATGCTTCCTCCGGATGTAACAATACTAAAATGTAGATAATCACTAAGAACAGGTCAGTTTAGTGTTTGAAATAATGTTTCAACTCTATAACTAGTTGCATTTTACGAAAATCGTTTCAGTGTAGTAACCGTGACTTCTACACATAACGCAGGCTTGATAGGAAGGGTTAATCCATTGCGAATGTTGAGTTTAGCTCCGGTTCCCTATTCTATCGAGGTGTAAAGGTATTCTCATAATATTATTACTTGAACGATTCAGTGTAGTAACCGAGGCTCTACACATAACGCAGGCTTGATAGGAAGGGTTAATCCATTGCGAATGTTGAGTTTAGCTCCAGTTCCCTATTCTATCGAGGTGTAAAGGTATTCTCATAATATTATTACTTGAACGATTCAGTGTAGTAACCGAGGCTCTACACATAACGCAGGCTTGATAGGAAGGGTTAATCCATTGCGAATGTTGAGTTTAGCTCCAGTTCCCTATTCTATCGAGGTGTAAAGGTATTCTCATAATATTATTACTTGAACGATTCAGTGTAGGAACCGAGGCTTCTACACATAACGCAGGCTTGATAGGAAGGGTTAATCCATTGCGAATGTTGAGTTTAGCTCCAGTTCCCTATTCTATCGAGGTGTAAAGGTATTCTCATAATATTATTACTTGAACGATTCAGTGTAGGAACCGAGGCTTCTACACATAACGCAGGCTTGATAGGAAGGGTTAATCCATTGCGAATGTTGAGTTTAGCTCCAGTTCCCTATTCTATCGAGGTGTAAAGGTATTCTCATAATATTATTACTTGAACGATTCAGTGTAGGAACCGAGGCTTCTACACATAACGCAGGCTTGATAGGAAGGGTTAATCCATTGCGAATGTTGAGTTTAGCTCCAGTTCCCTATTCTATCGAGGTGTAAAGGTATTCTCATAATATTATTACTTGAACGATTAAGTGCAGTAACCGAGGCTTCTACACATAACGCAGGCTTGATAGGAAGGGTTAATCCATTGCGAATGTTGAGTTTAGCTCCAGTTCCCTATTCTATCGAGGTGTAAAGGTATTCTCATAATATTATTACTTGAACGATTCAGTGAACTTCGATTTTAAGTTTGGGATCGTGTCAGGTAACACAGTATTGACTCAATATTTTACGTGACGAGACAATAAGGAAACCTTTTCACCTCGATTACACTACTTTTTATAGTCTTGGTGTCTCTGTTGTCAAAACGGTGTGGTGGGGTTTTTATTTCAACTTAACTTTTCGTCGCCGACTGTTTTTGGATCCCATTAGACGAACGTGACTCCAGATTTCAGAATATCAGGGTGCAACATCATCAGATTTCAGATGCTGAACGTAAGAGAAAGTTGAACTTAACATTATCGTTGAATCAGCCCTACACTCAGTTGTGCACCTGTTGAAACAATGAGAATACCTTTTTTACGTATATCGCATTAAATTTTGTAGTCTGGGTGTCTCTGATGTCGAACAATGCGGGGAGTTTGTTTTGATCTACTTCCTACTTAGGTTTTCGTCGCTGATTCTTTTTGAATCCCTTCAGACAAACATGACTCCAAATTTAAAAAGTCAAATCTTCAACAGCATCAGATTCTAGACCCTGCACGAAAGAGGTATGTGAACTAGTGCTAAATTCAACAGTAGATTATACATACTATATCTCTAGATTAGTCACTTAGTAGATAGCTTTTTTGCGTAGGTCTCTGTTTTTATTCATATAAATTTTAGTGACCTAGTTTTGGACGCTATGTCAGGATACGGAAAATATATGACACGTCTTTTATTGTTTACAGCATTATCTGAAGTCCTAGAAATTATTACTAACAAACGTTTAAGAGGTACTAGTTAGAAATATCAGAGAGACATCTGGATTTGATTTGTCTTTGGTCAAGAACTTCCTAAGTATGGTCAATATATTCCATATTACTAAATTATCTGATTTTTAAGGGCTCAAAATCAGTCTACTACTATGAAATCCTAAAGTTTACTTAAGGTTAGGAAGCCAAGTTTAACTTAAAAATTACATGGGTTTTCTCTAATCTTATTTTTTACATTTGAAAGCTCATACTAGCTAAAAATTTGGATAAAAACTATTATTGATCTGGATGAAATGACTAAAATGAATCAATAACTTTATAACGGATACGACAAAATAAAATTAAAGTAAATAGCCTACCTCTCCAATGGGATTACAAAGCATATAAAGAATTTAAATTGACAGGTCTCTTGACAAAAAGTGTTTTAGAATTAACTTGGGCATAATGATGGTTAATTACTCGATATTAAAGCTTCATAAAAATAAAATTAGAATGTCATTTTTAATCAATGTGCGATTGTTTCATTGTCGGATATCAAGTTGTGTAGCCTACGTTGTAAGAACAAACCGATGGTTGTTTTTTCTTCCTGTATGAAAGAAACACTATAGTATATCAATAAAACGTCAGACATTATAAATGAGGCTAAGAAAGAAATATTCCAGCACGTAGAACTAACTAATAATTTTAAAAATGTTCACCTATACATATTTAGTCGTACGCAAATAGTTTAGCGGAACCTGTAAAGAAGAGTACATTAGTGGAAAAAAAGAAGTATTTTAGTTATAATTAGGAATCTACTCGAACATTAATATAATTTTGGAGATGAAAGCAAATTTGCATCTTATAAATAGGCACTAATATTGGATCTTCTTGATATCGATAGAGAAATTTCTGACGAGAATGAACTCTATCCGATAACTGATGAATGATAACTTACGCAAGGCTAACTTTTAGTCTTAGTCAAATTATTTACATTAAATTACCTGTACGAAGATCTATGAAGTTCAACTTTTTTATTGCTAGGTTAAAAGTTGTGAAATTTCAGAATATGGTTTACTAACTAAAAATATATGGATAACATAGATTTGTTATGTTGAATTATAGCTCTCAGTTACAAAATATAATTCGAAAGTCTTCCTTAAATCATGATTAAATTTAATATTATTGCAGCTAATTATTCTGAGATGACATACTCAGAATTTTTATTTATGTTCAAAACCTAGAAACTGACCGTCTTCTAAGCTCCACCGCATAGTAAAAATTCGTATGTAAAATTGTAGTTGTAGTTGTATCACCGTTAGTATCGGAAAAAAACATTGACCGTACTATGTTGTAAAAATGATGCTACCTCATATATATATATATATATATATATATATATATATATATATATATATATATATATATATATTTACTTATACTGACAACTATACGAATTGTAAAACAGACCTGGAGCGACTTCAAAGGTTCACGTGACAGACCTATATAACTACTCCTCTAAATTTAAAATAATTATTTATTTATCTAAAATAAAACCATACAGCTACTAAGTGCAACACAAACTGCCCCTACGAATATATTCATTCGGAATGTAATAACAGCTATCCTCATATAGAGTAAACAGATATTTAATTAAATGTGCCTAAATCTAATCAAATTTAAAATAAATATTCATTTACCTAAAATAAAACCATACAGCTACTAAGTGCAACACAAACTGCCCCTACGAATATATTCATTCGGAATGTAATAACAGCTATCCTCATATAGAGTGTACAGATATTTAATTAAATGTGCCTAAATCTGAATCAAATTTAAAATAAATATTCATTTACCTAAAATAAAACCATACAGCTACTAAGTGCAACACAAACTGCCCCTACAAATATATTCATTCGGAATGTATTAACAGCTATCCTCATATAGAGTGTACAGATATTTAATTAAATGTGCCTAAATCTAATCAAATTTAAAATAAATATTCATTTATCTAAAATAAAACCATACAGTTACTAAGTGCAACACAAACTGCCCCTTCGAATATATTCATTCGGAATGTAATAACAGCTATCCTCATATAGAGTGTACAGATATTTAATTAAATGTGCCTAAATTTAATCAAATTTAAAATAAATATTCATTTATCTAAAATAAAACCATACAGCTACTAAGTGCAACACAAACTGCCCCTTCGAATATATTCATTCGGAATATAATAACAGCTATCCTCATATAGAGTGTACAGATATTTAATTAAATGTGCCTAAATCTAATCAAATTTAAAATAAATATTCATTTATCTAAAATAAAACCATACAGTTACTAAGTGCAACACAAACTGCCCCTTCGAATATATTCATTCGGAATGTAATAACAGCTATCCTCATATAGAGTGTACAGATATTTAATTAAATGTGCCTAAATCTAATCAAATTTAAAATAAATATTCATTTATCTAAAATAAAACCATACAGTTACTAAGTGCAACACAAACTGCCCCTTCGAATATATTCATTCGGAATGTAATAACAGCTATCCTCATATAGAGTGTACAGATATTTAATTAAATGTGCCTAAATCTAATCAAATTTAAAATAAATATTCATTTATCTAAAATAAAACCATACAGTTACTAAGTGCAACACAAACTGCCCCTTCGAATATATTCATTCGGAATGTAATAACAGCTATCCTCATATAGAGTGTACAGATATTTAATTAAATGTGCCTAAATCTAATCAAATTTAAAATAAATATTCATTTATCTAAAATAAAACCATACAGTTACTAAGTGCAACACAAACTGCCCCTTCGAATATATTCATTCGGAATGTAATAACAGCTATCCTCATATAGAGTGTACAGATATTTAATTATTAAATGTGCCTAAATCTAATCAAATTTAAAATAAATATTCATTTATCTAATACAAAACCATACAGTTACTAAGTGCAACACAAACTGCCCCTACGAATATATTCATTCGGAATGTAATAACAGCTATCCTCATATAGAGTGTACAGATATTTAATTAAATGTGCCTAAATCTAATCAAATTTAAAATAAATATTCATTTATCTAAAATAAAACCATACAGTTACTAAGTGCAACACAAACTGCCCCTTCGAATATATTCATTCGGAATGTAATAACAGCTATCCTCATATAGAGTGTACAGATATTTAATTAAATGTGCCTAAATCTGAATCAAATTTAAAATAAATATTCATTTATCTAATACAAAACCATACAGTTACTAAGTGCAACACAAACTGCCCCTTCGAATATATTCATTCGGAATGTAATAACAGCTATCCTCATATAGAGTGTACAGATATTTAATTAAATGTGCCTAAATCTAATCAAATTTAAAATAAATATTCATTTATCTAAAATAAAACCATACAGTTACTAAGTGCAACACAAACTGCCCCTTCGAATATATTCATTCGGAATGTAATAACAGCTATCCTCATATAGAGTGTACAGATATTTAATTAAATGTGCCTAAATCTAATCAAATTTAAAATAAATATTCATTTATCTAAAATAAAACCATACAGCTACTAAGTGCAACACAAACTGCCCCTTCGAATATATTCATTCGGAATGTAATAACAGTTATCCTCATATAGAGTGTACAGATATTTAATTAAATGTGCCTAAATCTGAATCGAATTTAAAATAAATATTCATTTATCTAAAATAAAACCATACAGCTACTAAGTGCAACACAAACTGCCCCTACAAATATATTCATTCGGAATGTAATAACAGCTATCCTCATATACAGTGTACAGATATTTAATTAAATGTGCCTAAATCTAATCAAATTTAACCCTTAAAGCGCCAAACAGTTTCAGCTAAACTCTGGATTAGCGCTCATTTATTGTAAAAAAATTAAAATTAGATTTTCTCAACGCTAATTTTAATTTCTTTTTTTAGGTAACAAAATAAAACAGAAACTGCAAAAAAATATCTTTTATCATATTTATTGCCCTAAATACACATGATTTACTATGTAGCGTTCCAGCTCCTTTATAAATTTTACCCAATGCTTACTGTTTCCTTTTTTTTATTATGTATCTAAATGATGACATTGCGTCATTATATGTACTAGAATAGAACTAGAAAATAAGTATATTACATATTTAATACAAAGTTATTATAAAAAATTTAATTTTCATGCCAAAAATTTGAAAACCAAATATTTTCCAAATTCTTAGCCATCTAATGGGTGTTATTTTTATAATTACAAAATGGTTTTCAGATGTTTATAGAGGTAAATAAAAAATTGTAACACTTATTGCAGTAAAAACAAGCCTAAATATAAATAATAAAAATAAATGTAAAATTTCGGAACAAGAGCCAAAATACATAATTATAAATATAAGTGGAAATATTTCTACGAGGAAAAAATACTTTTTATCGCCATTCAAGAAACTGTTTACTTCAAAAGTTTATAAATATATAACTTTCATAAAAAGATGATCATATAACAAATAAACTACACAGTAGTTTACCGATCAACTATTTGCACTGCTTCAACAGGATATGAAGTAGAATACAAGAGCTGCCCGGCGAGGCAGTGACGTACGCATAAATGCGCTTGCGGCGTTAAGCAATACTACCGAACTGCCAGCTGTTCAACAAAAACCGGTTCAGCATCGATCGATAAACACAAAGATTGTCACGTGATATGGCACAGCCCCGCTACACTACTGTAACATACAACCCTCACAGTCTAGCGGACAAACTCTGAACTAACAGTGCAAAATAGTAAAAACAAGTAAATTGCGCGTCTACGCGCTTACGGCGTTCAGAGCAAAGTCGATCCTCGCGCGCATATGCGCTTACGGCGCTTTAAAGGGTTAAAATAAATATTCATTTATCTAAAATAAAACCATACAGTTACTAAGTGCAACACAAACTGCCCCTACGAATATATTCATTCGGAATGTAATAACAGCTATCCTCATATAGAGTGTACAGATATTTAATTAAATGTGCCTAAATCTAATCAAATTTAAAATAAATATTCATTTATCTAATACAAAACCATACAGTTACTAAGTGCAACACAAACTGCCCCTACGAATATTCATTCGGAATGTAATAACAGCTATCCTCATATAGAGTGTACAGATATTTAATTAAATGTGCCTAAATCTAATCAAATTTAAAATAAATATTCATTTATCTAATACAAAACCATACAGTTACTAAGTGCAACACAAACTGCCCCTTCGAATATATTCATTCGGAATGTAATAACAGCTATCCTCATATAGAGTGTACAGATATTTAATTAAATGTGCCTAAATCTAATCAAATTTAAAATAAATATTCATTTATCTAATACAAAACCATACAGTTACTAAGTGCAACACAAACTGCCCCTACGAATATATTCATTCGGAATGTAATAACAGCTATCCTCATATAGAGTGTACAGATATTTAATTAAATGTGCATAAATCTAATCAAATTTAAAATAAATATTCATTTATCTAATACAAAACCATACAGTTACTAAGTGCAACACAAACTGCCCCTTCGAATATATTCATTCGGAATGTAATAACAGCTATCCTCATATAGAGTGTACAGATATTTAATTAAATGTGCCTAAATCTGAATCAAATTTAAAATTAGAATATAATAACTTTCAAGAGATTTCTGTGATACGCATTATAATATAAAGAATGTTTGAATAAAACTCTTAAATTCGTTGTTAGGAGAAAATTTTGTAGTTTTCCCTGGAGTAGTTTGTGTATTTATGAACGAGGCGAAACTGAATTATGAAATATAACTAAGCGCCTAAAGACATGTTTCCCGTGTAGTGAACAACTGTTTTTATCATACGGAAAATAAAACAATAACCTAATTAATATTACTAAATGTAAATAATACATAACATTTGCAATATATTTTTTTTTCGGGCGAGGCCTTTCGAAAATGAAGGTTTCTTAATCAGGCGACTCAACAAAAAAATAACCTAATGATTTTATTTCTCAGTAATATTAACGTAGTAACGCTGTAAATTCTACATAAAAACTTTGTGTATCTACTCATTATTTCTACGAAACAATATACAGTTTAAGGATAGAGTACTGAACAAACTAAAATTTGCATCAGCTGATCTTTAAGATCATATTATAAAATAATAGAAACATTTATTAGCTAAACTATTAAAAGCAACTGTTTATTTTGTCAGTCTGATATAATTAATATTTTAAAGGTTAATGACTATGACAAGATTGTGAAGGAAACATGATGTTTACCGGACATTTGTCATCATTCAGTGATAGAATACAATCAGTGACAAAACTTAATGTGTATATGCCTTGGGATGTCACTGTGATACATCTTATGGAAAATGCTTGAAATACATTAACACTAGATAATTAAGAATTAACTGTAAATACTGACACTCCATTTACAGAATTATTTTGAAAGTAATTATAATAATAGATAAAAGTTTTTTTGATAATCAAATATTACGTTTAGAGCGGTTCAAAAGTATCTGTTATTTTTCACATCAATATTTCTCAATGGAGAACGGGCAAGTTTTACAAAGTAAAAGGAAGCAAACCTATTTTAATACAGAGGTAATACACCGTAAGGTGATAGTTCACATGTATGGATAGATAAAAAACCTAGTGTTCTTTGTGCTGCGATATTGCGCGACTCAGGCAGCTGTACTCGACTTTTCAGTGAAATGTGTTCCGAAAGTTGTTTTGTTTGTTTACCTTTATTTACAAAGTTATGTTTCACGTTATCCAATAAACAGTCAAAGAAATTTACATAAACATTAAATAACCAATATTTTAACATTCATAAACACTAGAGCAATCTATTATAGTGTTCTATTATGTGAGAAATGATGGGAAAAAATATTTTGCATCATAATACTTTTTCAATTACTTTTAATTAAGAGACAGGAGTGATGTGATATCAAAATATATTTCAATGTAGGGATTAAACTTGCCTCGTATTTTATTTCGTTATTTCATCTAATAATTTAAAAATTTGATGTATTTTCAAACATAAAACTCCTTTCTAAAATAGAAAAAATTTCACTTTCCAAACTTATTCTACCTTAACGTTTCAATAATTGCTTCTAAAAATTGGTGCGTTAGTGGAACAGTATATAATTATTAGCCTATCAAATGGAATGTTTTAATAACTGTTTAATATTATTAATAAAATCTTTAATTACTCTATGGACCATCGAGGGTGGTGAGGTTGTCCTCTAATTTAGAACTGATGTATATATATACACATACATATATATATATATATATATATATATATATATATATATTATATGTATTTTTATATTATATATATATATATATATATATTTCTATTTACAAAACATAAAGCGATATAATTTTATTGTATGATATAGAATAAATGTCCACTGTTCAGACATAATATTAGTACAAGTATATTTCTATGTTTACATTTCCTCTAGGACAAATCCTGATACGGTCTCGGGTCCATTTCCTGTTTACTTCGGATTCCTGGATTCTCTTATTGCCTTAGTGTCGGAGAATGTAGTTCAGATAATATGATATACTTGAGCGATTCTATCCAAGTTTAACAGTTCCACTACAAACAAATCCTGATACGGTCTCGGGTCCATTTCCTGTTTACTTCGGATTCCTGGATTCTCTTATTGCCTTAGTGTCGGAGAATGTAGTTCAGATAATATGATATACTTGAGCGATTCTATCCAAGTTTAACAGTTCCACTACAACAAATCCTGATACGGTCTCGGGTCCATTTCCTGTTTACTTCGGATTCCTGGATTCTCTTATTGCCTTAGTGTCGTAGAATGTAGTTCAGATAATATGATATACTTGAGCGATTCTATCCAAGTTTAACAGTTCCACTACAACAAATCCTGATACGGTCTCGGGTCCATTTCCTGTTTACTTCGGTTTCCTGGATTCTCTTATTGCGTTAGTGTCGTAGAATGTAGTTCAGATAATATGATATACTTGAGCGATTCTATCCAAGTTTAACAGTTCCACTACAACAAATCCTGATACGGTCTCGGGTCCATTTCCTGTTTACTTCGGATTCCTGGATTCTCTTATTGCTTTAGTGTCGGAGAATGTAGTTCAGATAATATGATATACTTGGGCGATTCTATCCAAGTTTAACAGTTCCACTACAACAAATCCTGATACGGTCTCGGGTCCATTTCCTGTTTACTTCGGATTCCTGGATTCTATTATTGCCTTAGTGTCGGAAAATGTAGTTCAGATAATATGATATACTTGAGCGATTCTATCCAATTTTAACAGTTCCACTACAACAAATCCTGATACGGTCTCGGGTCCATTTCCTGTTTACTTCGGATTCCTGGATTCTCTTATTGCCTTAGTGTCGGAGAATGTAGTTCAGATAATATGATATACTTGAGCGATTCTATCCAAGTTTAACAGTTCCACTACAACAAATCCTGATACGGTCTCGGGTCCATTTCCTGTTTACTTCGGATTCCTGGATTCTCTTATTGCCTTAGTGTCGGAGAATGTAGTTCAGATAATATGATATACTTGAGCGATTCTATCCAAGTTTAACAGTTCCACTACAACAAATCCTGATACGGTCTCGGGTCCATTTCCTGTTTACTTCGGATTCCTGGATTCTCTTATTGCCTTAGTGTCGGGGAATGTAGTTCAGATAATATGATATACTTGAGCGATTCTATCCAAGTTTAACAGTTCCACTACAACAAATCCTGATACGGTCTCGGGTCCATTTCCTGTTTACTTCGGATTCCTGGATTCTCTTATTGCCTTAGTGTCGTAGAATGTAGTTCAGATAATATGATATACTTGAGCGATTCTATCCAAGTTTAACAGTTCCACTACAACAAATCCTGATACGGTCTCGGGTCCATTTCCTGTTTACTTCGGTTTCCTGGATTCTCTTATTGCCTTAGTGTCGTAGAATGTAGTTCAGATAATATGATATACTTGAGCGATTCTATCCAAGTTTAACAGTTCCACTACAACAAATCCTGATACGGTCTCGGGTCCATTTCCTGTTTACTTCGGATTCCTGGATTCTCTTATTGCTTTAGTGTCGGAGAATGTAGTTCAGATAATATGATATACTTGGGCGATTCTATCCAAGTTTAACAGTTCCACTACAACAAATCCTGATACGGTCTCGGGTCCATTTCCTGTTTACTTCGGATTCCTGGATTCTCTTATTGCCTTAGTGTCGGAAAATGTAGTTCAGATAATATGATATACTTGAGCGATTCTATCCAAGTTTAACAGTTCCACTACAACAAATCCTGATACGGTCTCGGGTCCATTTCCTGTTTACTTCGGTTTCCTGGATTCTCTTATTGCCTTAGTGTCGTAGAATGTAGTTCAGATAATATGATATACTTGAGGGATTCTATCCAAGTTTAACAGTTCCACTACAACAAATCCTGATACGGTCTCGGGTCCATTTCCTGTTTACTTCGGTTTCCTGGATTCTCTTATTGCTTTAGTGTCGGAGAATGTAGTTCAGATAATATGATATACTTGGGCGATTCTATCCAAGTTTAACAGTTCCACTACAACAAATCCTGATACGGTCTCGGGTCCATTTCCTGTTTACTTCGGTTTCCTGGATTCTCTTATTGCGTTAGTGTCGTAGAATGTAGTTCAGATAATATGATATACTTGAGCGATTCTATCCAAGTTTAACAGTTCCACTACAACAAATCCTGATACGGTCTCGGGTCCATTTCCTGTTTACTTCGGATTCCTGGATTCTCTTATTGCTTTAGTGTCGGAGAATGTAGTTCAGATAATATGATATACTTGGGCGATTCTATCCAAGTTTAACAGTTCCACTACAACAAATCCTGATACGGTCTCGGGTCCATTTCCTGTTTACTTCGGATTCCTGGATTCTATTATTGCCTTAGTGTCGGAAAATGTAGTTCAGATAATATGATATACTTGAGCGATTCTATCCAATTTTAACAGTTCCACTACAACAAATCCTGATACGGTCTCGGGTCCATTTCCTGTTTACTTCGGATTCCTGGATTCTCTTATTGCCTTAGTGTCGGAGAATGTAGTTCAGATAATATGATATACTTGAGCGATTCTATCCAAGTTTAACAGTTCCACTACAACAAATCCTGATACGGTCTCGGGTCCATTTCCTGTTTACTTCGGATTCCTGGATTCTCTTATTGCCTTAGTGTCGGAGAATGTAGTTCAGATAATATGATATACTTGAGCGATTCTATCCAAGTTTAACAGTTCCACTACAACAAATCCTGATACGGTCTCGGGTCCATTTCCTGTTTACTTCGGATTCCTGGATTCTCTTATTGCCTTAGTGTCGGAAAATGTAGTTCAGATAATATGATATACTTGAGCGATTCTATCCAAGTTTAACAGTTCCACTACAACAAATCCTGATACGGTCTCGGGTCCATTTCCTGTTTACTTCGGTTTCCTGGATTCTCTTATTGCCTTAGTGTCGTAGAATGTAGTTCAGATAATATGATATACTTGAGGGATTCTATCCAAGTTTAACAGTTCCACTACAACAAATCCTGATACGGTCTCGGGTCCATTTCCTGTTTACTTCGGTTTCCTGGATTCTCTTATTGCTTTAGTGTCGGAGAATGTAGTTCAGATAATATGATATACTTGGGCGATTCTATCCAAGTTTAACAGTTCCACTACAACAAATCCTGATACGGTCTCGGGTCCATTTCCTGTTTACTTCGGATTCCTGGATTCTCTTATTGCCTTAGTGTCGGAAAATGTAGTTCAGATAATATGATATACTTGAGCGATTCTATCCAAGTTTAACAGTTCCACTACAACAAATCCTGATACGGTCTCGGGTCCATTTCCTGTTTACTTCGGATTCCTGGATTCTCTTATTGTCTTAGTGTCGGAGAATGTAGTTCAGATAATATGATATACTTGAGCGATTCTATCCAAGTTTAACAGTTCCACTACAACAAATCCTGATACGGTCTCGGGTCCATTTCCTGTTTACTTCGGATTCCTGGATTCTCTTATTGCCTTAGTGTCGGAGAATGTAGTTCAGATAATATGATGTACTTGAGCGATTCTATCCAAGTTTAACAGTTCCACTACAACAAATCCTGATACGGTCTCGGGTCCATTTCCTGTTTACTTCGGATTCCTGGATTCTCTTATTGCCTTAGTGTCGGAGAATGTAGTTCAGATAATATGATATACTTGAGCGATTCTATCCAAGTTTAACAGTTCCACTACAACAAATCCTGATACGGTCTCGGGTCCATTTCCTGTTTACTTCGGATTCCTGGATTCTCTTATTGCCTTAGTGTCGGAGAATGTAGTTCAGATAATATGATATACTTGAGCGATTCTATCCAAGTTTAACAGTTCCACTACAACAAATCCTGATACGGTCTCGGGTCCATTTCCTGTTTATTTCGGATTCCTGGATTGTCATATTGCCTTGGTCTCTTGGAATGTATTTGAGATCATATGATATATGGTTCCCTATGCTAGACAAAACAGTGACATGTGGGAAACCTTGGAATAGCAATTCTGGAAATCCCACTTGTTTCATTGTTTCAGTTTGGCAAAACTCTGCTCTTCCTAGGGGGGTGGGTATTTTGTTCCTTAGAAGATTATACTAGGATTTGCAGTTTAATAATTACTATTCTTATCGACCCGATATTTTGTAGTAGGCTGTGTATTTAAATGTATACAAATACAGTTTTTTTGCACAACATTATTAGTGCCAAGAACCTACTTTTCGAGGGCATTAGCGACATCATTCCAGGCTACGAAAATTCTCAATGTAAGCATATGTCGAGTTAATTAATATGCTTCAAGACGGTTTTTAGTTTATCTTCCGAATTTTATATGTTTTTCATATTTATTCTGTACAGTTCAAAAGAAGTTGTGATTTTTTGTTAAGAAACTGTTATCATATTGAAAACTCTAAAATTCGTTTTGAGTATGTCTTAAAAAAGAGACGTATTTCATTTTTCGAAGACACAAAATGAGATAGTAAAAATGTATTTAACTTTATTTTAGAGGCCTACAGTCCAGGTGGCCGCCAGTACATGGGAATATTCAGTATATTTATTTTATTGTTTTATGGCGTTTTATGATTAAAGATGGTTTCCATTCGTGTGTATTTTCTCGATTGGAGCACACTGTAAACTCGACAATGGTACTGGAAATACCATAGACAGAAAGTGAATTTTAAAAGATGGAAATTGATTCTTTATAACCAAATTAGGTTTTTGAGACCTATCTATGTATAACAAGAGGAAATTACCTAACTGACTCATCAACGCCCAGCAAAACCATTGAAGAAAGATACATTAAATGTAGTATATGCCTTAATCTGCGCTCTAGAGACCGACTGAGGAAGAGGTTTTCCTTACGACATTAGGGCTGTAACCCAATGGTCTTTTAAATTATGAATATTTCTAAAGGAATGAATTAGAGCAAACGCATGTTTTTATTAAAGCAACCTGTAAAAAGTAATCGATTTTTCTATGTAAAAGTTATAATATTATTACACAATCATATGTCTAAATAATTTGCGTAAAATTTTCAATTTATTTACACTTATAGTCTTGAAAACATAAAGTAAGCCTAAAAGTAATACCATTTCTGAATGGAAACAAGGCAAAAAAGTAATATTTAGATAAGATTAGACCACTTATATTACTAAGCTGTACAGAACCCCACCTTTCATTACATAAATAATAACTATTACCTTCTCCTTAAGGATTCCTCCACATTGGCCTAAAATAGTTCATTTTGTACTAAAATAGTCGGAACAATTCAATCAAATATCATGGAATGTTTGAGTGATCTCTGTTCTTTAAGGTACGGGCTCTACTACTCTTCTTCACCCTAATGGATCTAGCAGTTCTGTGGAGTCTCTGAGAGAATAAAAATATCCTCGTCCAACAACGAAAAGAATATTCAAGCACACTCTTAAAGTAATTCATGTATATGGACAACACTATAAGAACAACGTTCCTGTTTCCGCATCAATTGATGACACTGGAGGGATAGGCGAGCGCTTAGAATGAGCTCCGGGCAACATGTTTTTGTACAGTTTTGTGGAATTATATCCTATGTGCAGCCTTCTTTCGGAGAGGCACGACACAGAAACGATTCGCCAATGGTCAGCGTGCTTCCTCCGGTCTGATGTAATGCTTGATATGTCCACAGCCATCATGTCAGGCTGCGTCCAAGCTTTTACTTTATTGCCGTGACTTGATTTTGTTCACTCGTTCGTTTTGTTCGTGAGAAATCGTAAAAAGACAGTCAGAAATAAAATATGTCCAGCTCCTAGAGGTTTAGCTATTAAAAGGAAGGTCGAAAGCAGGTATATTAGCATGTTCGACTAGCACGGAACTAATAATTTATACTCGCTATTTCTGAATGTATCTGCTGTGTTGTTCCAGCCAAAGTTTGTTGGTGTTAAGTGAAATTGGTACAATGCTATCCTTACCTTAATTAGATAATATATAAGAAATAAATGTAATAATTTACATTATAAAGCAACACTATTATATGTTTCGAGGTTAATCTAAACATAAAGAATATGTAAAGGATATATAAAGGGGACTCCTGCCGATATGAATAGAAACAACAAGCCTCTTGAATAAATATATAAACAGAACATGTTTCTCACCCTATTACACACTCCTCCACCAAATAAAACATAAGAAATAAGTGTTTTATGTTAAAAGAGGGGATGTCTGAATACACATGATATGCAGAACCTATTAAAGATGGTTGTAACAAATTAAAGAAGGCAAAGCAAATTTCTATTTGTACCTGAGGGAATTTTAAAAATTGTTCCCTTTTTTCAAAGCTTAGTTTCTTTACAAATATTTTAAATATTTCTCACATTATTCAACTTTTATTATGAATAAAGTATTTTTCTGTGTCATATTTGTAAAAATCTACAAAACAATAATATATTTTTATTTCTTAAATTAATAATTTATTTGCGATAAACAATTTACATTAGTAGATTAATCAACGTTCATTTTCACTTATATATGTATTTTTTCTTATACATTCCGTTAACACATCAGTGTCAAAGTGAATGTTATTATGACTCTAAACAACAATTATTAGATAAGAGTGTAGTAATTTGTGACGAAACGCCAACGTATGTTCACAACAAATATCATTTGATTACTCCCTGACAAGTGCAGATATTGAGTTTCTTCTCAGTCCATTCCGTTCCTCGTCGTAATCAGATTCCAGGTTATATGATTCTTTTCAGTTTTTATTTCATCCTTTCCATCTATCAATAACAATATGAAGATAATAAAAATCTATTCTATTTTTCAGTAGAAGTAAAACACTTCATTGTATTTTGTACACTGTGTGACTGACAAACGTTGTTTACGTAATGTTATAATTAACTTAAAATACTCAAATCAAAACTTCCTCGCTACTTAGATAGGATACTTTAGTAATATTTACATGGATAGAATTCCAAACTGTCGTTATTGTACCTTTCATTCTTACAGTAAATTATTTTATTATTTATGAGTCTATGTATATGCTTTAAATACTGTTGTTTTTAAGGGTTATTATATTTTTATATATTATTTGGTAGAATCAATTAATTTAATACTCTCTCAAGAAATTTGTTATAAAGATTAAAGAAATGTACTGTTCTGAGACTGATTATACATACATAAAAGAGTACAATTAAGACACATGGGCTACTATTGCTTGGCTAATGTTTTCACCAAAACGTTAAATGTAAATAAAATAATACAGTAAACTAATGCAACCCGAACGCCATAAGCCAGAAATGGAATATATAAATATAGAACATATCTTTTTATTACAGTACTATGCTAATGTGACGATTATATTCTATTCTTCTAATGATTCAGGGCTTCTTACAGTTTATTTATTATGACAATGATATGGAAAGAGCCAGCGATTTCTCCTTGTTAAATTATAATGACAGTCATTGGTAACTCTATACTAACAGACTTTGTGATGTAAAATTACATGTTAGAGTAATTTAATTGAATAAACAATAAGTTAAATTCAAACCTTTTATTGCCGTGGAAAATATACCAATTATGTGGGAAAATTCATACCGAATAAATCTACAATGTTTACATTCGCTCCCAATACTACATTCAGGCAATCCTTTCATTCATTCATATTACTTATTCGCCAATTCTCTCAACCGCCAACGCCAGTGTCAGAGTTCTAGATAGTAGGTCTCCTAACTATAATATAAAATCTCTTTGACACTATATAATACCTTAGACACTAAAAAGTGCTTCAGACGTCTTGTAAGTTTGACAATATGTCACCACTTCCGTAGGAAAGGTGTGGGTAGATCAGGCCGTAATACGCTACCATCAATACCTGACTTGGACGGTATTTGGCTAAAGATCTTAAAATATAAACGCTAAATGCTAATTCTAGACAAAACTGAATCAATGTAAATATTCCACGTCAAACCTCAATCAAGCTATATTCTAAGAAATTTTGAGGAGCAAACTTCTAGTGTGGAAGCAGTGTGGCTCAGCATTATGGAAGGCCCACACACTCTAGTCCAATGGACACAGGAAAAATTTAGAAAATTTAGGTTTTGCGTAATATGTTGTGAGTTTGAGGCTGTGAAAGTATTGGATACAGTTTTTGAGGTTAACAATAGCTTTTTATTCTAAAACTTCTTTTGATTTTTCGATAAAACAGAGAGTCGTGTTGTTAAGTATTTATTGCAATTAATAACTTGTTTTTTATTGCCTAATATGAAAAGGCTACTTTTATTGAATAATAATTATGTATATATTTTTTGTGCAACTTATACTCTATATTTGCCTTTATTTACTAAACTGTATATACTACATTAATTCTATATCTCTTTCTGCGGCCTAGTGCCTACAATACCATTCCTTACTGGATTGAAATATTCACGTACAGTGACAGAGACCAATGAACCATTGTTCCCGAATCAGCTGTTTACTGTAAACTCACCAACCAATCACAACGGTTGACTTACCAATTGCCTACCTTGCAAGCGACGGCACGCTTGCTCGTTATACTCTCGGTCCCGCCTGGGGCACTTATGTACTCTCTAGCCACTGCTTACCATACTTACTATCTCCCCCATGTGTTACTCTCTTATTTAAATATTAGTTTATCTCTATTTGTTGTACATTTACATTAACATTAAAGTCAGTGCCCTGGATTGGCAATCTCTACCAGAACGTCTCTGCTCCCGGACACCCGCGTCTACCGTGCTCTACAGGACTGGCCACAGTGTTATGAACTATTCGTTTGCGGTCGTATTGTGCGTGAGTGAAGGACATCTTCCGTCTTCACGCCTGCCGACAAGACAGCAGCCTATTTCCAAACTTACTGATCACAACCTGGCCCTCAAAAACAGCAGACTAAGGATAGGTACCTCTCATGAAAACAAAGGTAACTGTTTATTTTCTGCACTTTATTTGAATATGTACTGTTCATAAACTCATTATGTGTAACCTGGTGAACTCTTGTTAAAATCAGTGTGTTCGGCGTCTTCACTGCCTAGTGTGAAGTGGTCCTTCTTAATCGAGCCTCTAAAATATTATCTCACGGTTCTCATAACCAAAATTCATTCTTTTCATGGTCCTTAGCGAGCCGGATAATAAGAACTTTAGTCCATTGGTGAATATCAGTGCAATCTCAACACTTATAAGCTATATACAGTGCATATTTCAAAGTGTGGTTTCAGGTTCTTTCACGATTGCAAAGTCCGTGCATATCGATTTTCCAGTCCCCTCTCCAGTCATATCAGCTGTGATCATATCAGCTGTGACGTCTGATCATATCAGCTGTGGTACTCTGTCGACTGCATTGTTTTGTTGACAAACAAGCTTTCATACTGTTACAGCACAGGTGAACTGATTATTGTGTTTAATAGTTACCGCTTCTCAATACTTGTTGGTTATCAGCCCTACTTGTAATACTCATTATTCTAAGTAGGTTAAATATAAACAATCTTGGTTATTGACACTTTACCTTGAGCAGGACTCTATACGTACGAGCACCCTTATTGCAAAATTAAATGTTTATTTTGTCAACACTATATTCTAGTCTCAGCTTAAAAAGAAAAAAAAGCTACTTACTGCTCACAATTGTTTATTATAATTTCTATTTGAACATTGCTCACGCATATGTATGCATGGTTTATGGTTACTGTCACAACACTACCATACTTTACCACTGACAGTTTACATGTAGTACGTGCGCATAATGTTTCCAGAGCCTCTGCTACATTATAGCTGAATTTAGCTCAACAGTAACCTTAATTGTTGTTTATTATTTAATAACAACTTGTCTTGTTTTCGTTTTGCCATAATAACAGTTTATTTTATTTTCTCAAAACAAAACTCTACTATAGGCCTATACGAGCCTACTCTACTTATTGCATTATTATTGAGTTTTTACCTCAAAAAACTAAACAATTGGTACCTGAAGATGAAATCAATGATTTCGAAATGTACATAGTAACAAAAATAAAAGTTTACAAAAAGTGTTAAAAGGTTTATTTATATTGTATCATAAATATTTTTTAAATTGTGTTTCATTGTATTATATTGTTTAGATACTTCTTATTTCTTGGGGAAAATAATTTTTTTTCTATTTTTATCACTGTCTCAGTTCAAGAGGACAATATTTTGTTTACTTTTCACCTTTGAAGTTTTACTCAAATGGATTAATTTTCTACAAACACTTTCAACATGGCGATGTCTCTGAAAGTGGCCAATGCAAAGCGAGAACACCTCTTTTCTCAGATACAAAGTATCTATGATTTAACTAAGAAGACTTCCGATCCAAATATACTTCAGCAGTTGCTTGTCAGAGCTAAATCTATTCAGAGACTTAGACAGGAATTTTCAGCGATATTAGACTTGTATCACGAGTTGGAATTAAAAGTAGATGCCGAATATACACCTAACTATTCCGCATTAGCGAGCGTGGACGAGTTAGTTGATTACGTCTCTGCTAACGTGCTTATGATTTAGACCAAGAGACAAGCTAAAGCTAATAAAAGCGAAACTATTCCGCCTGCCTCCCCTCAAGTCAACGTCCGGCTACCGAAATTGGAATTAAAAACTTTTGACGGAGCTGCCTTGGACTTCTGTACGTTCATCAACGTTTATGAACAAGCCGTACACAACAATGCGCACTTAAGCGATGTAATGAAATTTCAATATCTCTTGAGCGTGCTTTCAGGCAAACCACTCTCTCTGATAAAGTCGCTAAATATAACTGAGCAAAATTATGCAATCGCTTATCAGCTGCTGAAGGATCGCTACCATAATACTAGGCGTTTACTCACACTACATTTAAATCAAATACTAGACCTTCCTGTCATCTCCAGCACATCTGTGAAGAATATCCGTGCTTTCCTTAATCTTTTTCACGAACATACGCAATCACTTAAAGCGTTAAACAATGACATCACTAATAACAACCCACTTCTCTCAGCCTTGTTATTACGCAAGATTGATAATCGGATGGTCACACGCCTAGAACAGTTTCGAAAAAAGGAAGAGCTTCATACTTTGCCCTCGGTTGAACAAATAATTGAGTTTCTCAACCTGGAATGCAGCCACATTGAGGACAGTAGTCTACATGACAATATTGTGGACCCCAAGAACGCTTCAAGTTCTTATTTTGGGTCAAAACCCAGATTTGATAAGCCCAAATCGTCTCTTAATAACGTGAGCTTGTTAGCGGCTTCCTCTCCACCCTCCGCGGCCTATAAACAAGGCCCATCAGGTTTTTATTGCCATCAGAGCGGTCATAAAATTTATGGCTGTCCCAGCTTCGGCCAAAAGACACCTCAAGAACGGCACGGGATTATTAAACAGCACAACCGCTGTTCTTCTTGTTTGGGGACGCACAGATTAAGTGAATGTCAGTCTAAATTCACGTGTCGAACATGTCGTGGTCGTCATCATACCTTGCTACACTTCACTGATCGGCCAACACGGTCCAGTGTTAGTACGTCGGACCGCGTTCGTCTCGTTGTGGAGAACGGCCGTGACGGCGGCTGGCCTGCAACACCTACCCCCGCTGTCCGCCCTCCGCCTGCGACCACAGCGCTCTCCGCCTCCTAGCCCGGCCGAACACACCACACTACACGCTCATGGCACACTGCATCGAGACGTTGCCCCTAGTACCACGGTTCTTCTGGGTACTTCTCTTGTCAAGCTCACCGCCTCTAACGGACAAGCTTATGTCTTTCGTGCCTTAATTGATTCAGGAAGCATGCTAAATTTTATTAGCGAGAAAGCCTCCCAACTGTTGGGTACACAGCGCCGTCCGGCCACTATTAATGTCGCCGGCCTTTCTCAAACCTCTGCTCACACACGCGGATTTTTAACTCTGGGCGTGGAAACTCTTGCTGGCCACCCAGTTGCCGCCCCGCACTCGTTCCACATATTGCCACAAATCACTGTAGACCTCCCACAAGTGCAAATATCTCAGGAGGTCATGAATAAGGTTAAAAATATTATACTGGCTGATCCAACCTTCCACCTCCCTGGTGGCATTGACGTGCTTATTGGTGGAGCGTTATTTCCACATATTCTTACTCACGAGACCTACTCTCTTGGTCTCAATTTACCTCACGCCCTGGGCACCTGTTTTGGTTTCGTGCTGATGGGGACGGCTCCCTGCACACCACTGACGCAGTCTGTCTCTACTATGGCTGTCTCTCTTCTCTCGACTGCTGAGGTGGACCTCCACGCCTCTCTGCAGCGTTTCTGGACACAAGAGGAACTGCCTGCTCCCAGTAAAAGGTCTGCAGAGGAAACTCAGTGCGATGAATATTTTTCTACCACGCACTCCAGGGACCGTGAGGGTCGATATATGGTCCGCCTCCCTTTCAAGGACACCAGTACTCATCTGGGAAGTTCCAAAGTTCATGCTGAAAGTAGACTCTATTCACTCGAGCGCAAGCTCCACGCTCCCACTAATGTGGAGTATTATAATTTATATTCTGATTTTATACATGAATATCTCTCTTAGGCCATATGCAGGGCTGCCCTACTTCTGACTTAAGCACTCCCCACTACTTTCTGCCACACCACGGTGTTTTTAAGGCACAAAGTAGCACCACCAAACTACGCGTCGTTTTTGACGCCAGTGCCAAAACCAGTTCCGGACTCTCTCTCAACGACACTCTGTTGACCGGACCTAAACTGCAAAATAATATTTGTGACATTCTTCTGCGCTTCCGCCTTCAGAACGTAGTGTTCTCTTGTGACATCAGACAGATGTACCGCCAAATCAAGGTGCATCCTGACGATCAACATTTTCAACTGATATTATGGCGTGATCACCCTACCGACTTGATGTCCACGTTCAAGCTCACGACAGTTACCTACGGCCTGAACTGTTCACCCTACTTGGCCATCAAAACGCTACATCAATTGGCAGAAGACGAAGGTCACCGCTACCCCCATGCTGCTGAGATTCTCAAGCACCAGAGCTACGTCGACGACCTGATCTGCGGAGCTGAGACTGAAGAACTCGCCGCTGAACTTCAAGATCAACTCATCAAACTCCTTCGGCTCGGTGGCTTTGAGCTCCGGAAGTGGGTCTCGAACTCTCCGAGACTTCTGCAACACCTTCCTGAGGATCATCGGGAAATCCCAGTTTTTCTGCAACCCTCTCAGGAGCCTCATTTCTCTATTTTGGGCCTTAAATGGACCCCTCTGACTGACACTTTTACGTTTTAATTTTAATTTTTCCCCCCCCCCCACCCCCCCCCCCCCCCACCCCCCCCCCCCCCCACCCCCCCCCCCCCCCACCCCCCCCCCCCCCCACCCCCCCCCCCCCCCACCCCCCCAAGATGCAAGTGCGTATTAGCCTACATGCACGAGACAGGAACACCCATTATAGATCTCATTGATGATTTAACTTCATGTATAGTAGTTGTAAGATATTGTACGGTAGGTTAACCCGTTGTCTGCGGCAGATGCAATAGTGCGTATTAGCCTACATTAACGAGACAGGAACACTCATTATAGATCTCATTGATGTTTTAACTACATGTATAGTAGTTGTAAGATATTGTAAGGTAGGTTAACACGTTTTCTGCGGAAGATGCACGAGTGCGTATTAGCTTACATGCACGAGACAGGAACACTCATTATAGATCTCATTGATGATTAAACTACATGTGTAGTACTTGTAAGATATTGTACGGTATGTTAACACGTTTTCTGCGGCAGATGCATGAGTGCATATTAGCCTACATGCACGAGACAGGAACACTCATTATAGATCTCATTGATGTTTTAACTACATGTATAGTAGTTGTAAGATAATGTAAGGTAGGTTGACACGTTGTCTGCTGCAGATTCACAAGTGCGTATTACCCTACAGGCACAAGACACGAACACTCATTATAGATTCTCATTGATGTTTTAACTACATGTATAGTAGTTGTAAGATATTGTACGGTAGGTTAACACGTTGTCTGCGTCAGATGCATAAGTGCTTATTAGCCTACATGCACAAAACAGGAACACTCATTATATATCACATCGATGTTTTAACTACATGTATAGTAGTTGTAAGATATTGTAAGGTAGGTTAACACGTTGTCTGCGGCAAATGCACAAGTGCGTATTAGCCTACAGGCACAAGACAGGAACACTCATTATAGATCTCATTGATGTTTTAACTACATGTATAGTAGTTGTAAGATATTGTACGGTAGGTTAACACGTTGTCTGCGGCAGATGCATGAGTGCGTATTAGCCTACATGCACAAAACAGGAACACTCATTATAGATCACATCGATGTTTTTAACTACATGTATAGTAGTTGTAAGATATTGTAAGGTAGGTTAACATGTTGCCTGCGGCAAATGCACAAGTGCGTATTAGCCTACAGGCACAAGACATGAACACTCATTATTGATCTCTTTGATGTTTTAACTACATGTATAGTAGTTGTAAGATATTGTACGGTAAGTTAACACGTTGTCTGCGGCAGATGCACAAGTGCGTATTAGCCCACAGCCACAAGACATGAACACTCATTATAGATCTCATTGATGTTTTAACTACATGTATAGTAGTTGTAAGATATTGTAGGGTAGGTTAACACCCTCTCTGCGGCAGATGCACGAGGGTGTATTAGCCTACATGCACAAGACAGGAGCACTCATTATAGATCTCATTGATGTTTTATCTACATGTATAGTAGTTGTAAGATATTGTACAGTAGGTTAACACGTTGTCTGCGGCAGATGCACAAGTGCGTATTAGCCTACATGCACAAAACAGGAACACTCATTATAGATCACATCGATGTTTTAACTACATGTATAGTAGTTGTAAGATATTGTACGGTAGGTTAACACATTGTCTGCGGCAAATGCACAAGTGCGTATTAGCCTACAGGCACAAGACAGGAACACACATTATAGATCTCATTGATGTTTTAACTACATGTATAGTAGGTGTAAGATATTGTACGGTAGGTTAACACGTTGTCTGCGGCAGATGCATGAGTGCGTATTAGCCTACATGCACAAAACAGGAACACTCATTATAGATCACATCGATGTTTTAACTACATGTATAGTAGTAGTAAGATATTGTAAGGTAGGTTAACATGTTGTCTGCGGCAAATGCACAAGTGCGTATTAGCCTACAGTCACAAGACATGAAACACTCATTATAGATCTCATTGATGTTTTAACTACATGTATAGTAGTTGTAAGATATTGTACGGTAAGTTAACACGTTGTCTGCGGCAGATGCACAAGTGCGTATTAGCCCACAGCCACAAGACATGAACACTCATTATAGATATCATTGATGTTTTATCTACAAGTATGGTAGTTGTAAGATATTGTACGGTAGGTTAACACGTTGTCTGCGGCAGATGCACAAGTGCGTATTAGCCTAAAGGCACAAGACAGGAACACTCATTATAGATTTCATTGGTGTTTTAACTACATGTATAGTAGTTTGTAAGATATTGTACGGTAGGTTAACACGTTGTCTGCGGCAGAAGCACAAGTGCGTATTAGCCTAATTGCACAAGACAGGAACACTCATTATAGATCTCATTGATGTTTTAACTACAAGTATAGTAGTTGTAAGATATTGTACGGTAGGTTAACACGTTGTCTGCGGCAGATACACTAGTGCGTATTAGCCTAAAGGCACAAGACAGGAACACTCATTATAGATCTCATTAATGTTTTAACTACATGTATAGTAGTTGTAAGATATTGTACAATAGGTTAACACGCTGTCTGCGGCAGATGCACAAGTGCGTATTAGCCCACAGCCACAAGACATGAACACTCATTATAGATCTCATTGATGTTTTAACTACATGTATAGTGTATAGTAGTTGTAAGATATTGTTGGGTAGGTTAACACCCTGTTTGCGGCAGATGCACGAGGGTGTATTAGCCTACATGCACAAGACAGGAGCACTCATTATAGATCTCATTGATGTTTTATCTACATGTATAATAGTTGTAAGATATTGTACGGTAGGTTAACACGTTGTCTGCGGCAGAAGCACAAGTGCGTATTAGCCTAAAGGCACAAGACAGGAACACTCATTATAGATCTCATTGATGTTTTATCTACATGTATAGTAGTTGTAAGATATTGTACGGTAGGTTAACACGTTGTCTGCGGCAGAAGAAGCACAAGTGCGTATTAGCCTAAAGGCACAAGACAGGAACACTCATTATAGATCTCATTGATGTTTTATCTACATTAATAGTAGTTGTAAGATACTGTACGGTAGGTTAACACGTTGTCTGCGTCAGATGCACAAGTACGTATTAGCTAACAAGGTGAGCAAGGAACACTCAATATACATCAGCAGTGTTAGTGATAATGGCAACGTTGTTATCCAGGTAAAATATATAGTAAAATAATAATATATTACGTATTTAAATAAATAATGGGAAAACGTAATATTTTATTACATTTCATTTTATTAAAATTTTAATTAAATATTGCAAATATTCTAATATATTGTATAAGTTATTAACAAACTTGAAGAATTAAATTTAGATGTTAACACAATATATATTTTAATATAAATGTTATTAGTCAAACTACAAATGTATAGTGTATATATAAATCTAAGTACATATTGAACCTGACAGGTGGTCTTCTGTGATATTGTCTTTAGATGTCAAACGTACTTTTACTCGCTCTCAAAGCCAAAGCTGTGCGTTCCATTTGATTAGCGCATTATAATTTTTTTGAGATGTAATTTGAGATTTGCTTAAAAATGAAAGTGATATACATCGAGCGGAACCTCAGGTCAGGTTTTGTTGCTGAAATAAAGACAAGTGTTCATTCCACCAAACATAGAAGATTTCCTTTATGAGCTTTTGTATCTCGTATATATGACACACAAAACGGAATATCTTTTACATGTATTAATAATTACTTCTATTAGTATGTATGCATGGATCCAGAGATATAATCATTTTTATAGAAATGTTTTATAAAATCAAAATTTATTTTTTCTATACATTATACATTATTTGCAGTATTTATGAAGAGTAACGACACAATATAAGTAAATATTTAATAATCAGTACCGATAACTACGTACTTATATTTTTACAGGAAATATGTCCAAGTATCACTGAAAACATTCATTGAATTCTTCTAGGAGTTACTTTAATCATTTGTAACCAATACTACAATTCAAGTATCTTTCATTCTGGTACTGCCCAATGCAATCGGTGTTGTGCGACTCACTCACTAGAGTCACTTGACACAAACGTATATGGAGGTTTTCTGAACCTCAATAATGCGATTTGTTTATTAAATTCCATTAGTTTTGGTTTACCGTTCGTCAAAATTTGCATATTTCTGTGATACATTTGTCAAAATTAGCAACAATCAATTTAATTAACTGAAAAAAATATAAGCAATATAACAAATTTAATTGATGGCATATAATTCATTTAATTTAATATATAATTAATTCACAAAATATACCTTCTAATATGAATAATTAATGAAAACGTAGCTAATAGAATAGTAAACGTATTAGAAAGGGCACGTATAACATAATTATTGGTATAAAATTAATAAAAATAAACAAAATTGCTTTATTTCAATTCTAGCTACTAGGTTTTGCTTTGAGGTCGAATGTTACATTCATAGTGAAGAGATAGAGCACCGAAATTAAAACTACTTCATGAAATGTTATATTTGTAACATCTTTGGTGTAATCTTTGTATTGAATCGATACCATAATAGCGATGCCATAGTATCAAAATGATTTCAAACAAACTTTATTATAATGTTACAATTATACTTACTTTAGGTAAATTCATTACCAGTATCTATCAGAAAAATTTATAAAGATGGTGGCAACTAAACATTTAGGAAACGTTTATTACTGGTTTTACTTAAACGTACAGAGAGGTCTTAAGCTTATTTGGGGATTTTAATGTTTCTAAAGTGATTGATACTCATAATTGCTATTAGACATTGTAAAGCCAATATAAAAATGGTTTTATAATAATTATGTCAAATGTAAAAACTATATATGTGCACTTTCTGTATCCCTTTGATGGGTTCAATTTTCACTGATTTACACTTGCCAGTAAGCTCCTGAACTAGGTATATCAAATACCAGATTTGTAATTTAACTCCGGTGTTGTCCCCAACGTGTACAATGAATGTAAAATTTCAGTATCCCTTTGATGGGTTCACTTTTCACTGGTTTACACTTGCCAGTAAGCTCCTGAACTAGGTATATCACATACCAGATTTGTAATTTAAATCCAGTCTTGTCCCCAACGTGTACAATGGATGTACAATTTCAGTATCCCTTTGATGGGTTCACTTTTCACTGGTTTATACTTGCCAGTAAGCTCCTGAACTAGGTATATCACATACCAGATTTGTAATTTAAATCCAGTCTTGTCCCCAACGTGTACAATGGATGTACAATTTCAGTATCCCTTTGATGGGTTCACTTTTCACTGGTTTACACTTGCCAGTAAGCTCCTGAACTAGGTATATCACATACCAGATTTGTAATTTAAATCCGGTGTTGTCCCCAACGTGTACAATTTCTGTATCCCTTTGATGGGTTCATTTTTCACTGGTTTATACTTGCCAGTAAGCTCCTAAACTAGGTATATCACATACCAGATTTGTAATTTAAATCCAGTCTTGTCCCCAACGTGTACAATGAATGTAAAATTTCAGTATCCCTTTGATGGGTTCACTTTTCACTGGTTTACACTTGCCAGTAAGCTCCTGAACTAGGTATATCACATACCAGATTTGTAATTTAAATCCAGTCTTGTCCCCAACGTGTGCAATGGATGTACAATTTCTGTATCCCTTTGATGGGTTCACTTTTCACTGGTTTACACTTGCCAGTAAGCTCCTGAACTAGGTATATCACATACCAGATTTGTAATTTAAATCCGGTGTTGTCCCCAACGTGTACAATGGATGTACAATTTCTGTATCCCTTTGATGGGTTCACTTTTCACTGGTTTACACTTGCCAGTAAGCTCCTGAACTAGGTATATCACATACCAGATTTGTAATTTAACTCCGGTGTTGTCCCCAACGTGTACAATGGATGTACAATTTCTGTATCCCTTTGATGGGTTCACTTTTCACTGGTTTACACTTGCCAGTAAGCTCCTGAACTAGGTATATCACATACCAGATTTGTAATTTAAATCCAGTCTTGTCCCCAACGTGTACAATGGATGTACAATTTCTGTATCCCTTTGATGGGTTCACTTTTCACTGGTTTACACTTGCCAGTAAGCTCCTGAACTAGGTATATCACATACCAGATTTGTAATTTAAATCCAGTCTTGTCCCCAACGTGTACAATGGATGTACAATTTCTGTATTCCTTTGATGGGTTCACTTTTCACTGGTTTACACTTGCCAGTAAGCTCCTGAACTAGGTATATCACATACCAGATTTGTAATTTAAATCCGGTGTTGTCCCCAATGTTTACAATGGATGTACAATTTCAGTTCCCTTTGATGAGTTCACTTTTCACTGGTTTACACTTGAAAGTAAGCTCCTGAACTAGGTATATCACATACCAGATTTGTAATTTAAATCCGGTGTTGTCCCCAACGTGAACAATGGAGGTCCAGGTGTGGCAAATCACTAATTGTATTATCAAATTATTGACGTTGAGGGAAAACTTGTTTAACACATATAACTAGCTAGCACTTATTTCCTAGCTACGATCCAGATTTATTAATGTCTTCTTTTTATCTTAATATATGGTATTCCAGTTATTGCTATATTATATAGGTTTTTAGCAGTAGATATGAATATGCCGGTTCTAGACCACTTTTGGGACAGACAGAAAATCAATGTAAAATACTGTCCATTGAACCATAAACAAATCTAATAAAATCTAACAGGAAAGCACGAATGTTAAATAACCGAATCTTTAGCTGTTTTACTGTTCAATGTTTGCTTCTACATTTATAAGCTGTTTTAATGAAAAAATCAAAAAATCTTAATAAAAAATCTTTATTCTACAAAGTTAATTGTAACACAGTCTTTATCTTTAATAGTCTTCTTTCCAGTAACAATCAAGTGTAATTTTTCATTTTTGTTTAATTCTTTAATCTTTTTTTCATCCAAAACAGTTAAAAATCTGTTCGGCAAGTGTACTTTACAATCTTTCAACTCGGCAATTATTGTAAACCCGAATTTATCTTTCATTTTCTCCAAATTCAAGATTCTATGTTTCTTCCTTTCTTCCAATTCATTTAACTTCTTATACTCTTTAAACTTACATTCTCCAATATCATTTAACTCCTTCAAGAACTCCATTTAAATAGAAAAAATTTAAAGACGGAAAAAATGAAATTCGCTAACCTTCACTCGAGAAGTCGGGGAGAATGTGAGTAAAACCGCATTCTTTTCAAGAGGTTCTTCGTTTAATTTCTCCAAATGTACTATAAAATCATCGAGGATTTCTGGTTCAAAATCATAAACAAATTCAACATCCAGATAATGAAAAAATACAGGTAATATCTTTTCATAATAAACGTGTGTATCGATACCTACAAACCTAATGTATTCTTTGAAAAGGAAAATAATTTTGTCAATGGTTCCAAGAGATAAGTAAAAATTTTTATTCTGTTTTCTAAATTCTGTAACAAATTTTGTTTGCTTCTTGTCTCCATATTGCAATTTTGTAAGCAGATTATTCAAATGTGTTAGTTTATTTCGAAATTTCTTAGGTTTAGGTCTTTCGTACAAAATTAAATTACAATCTCTACAAACGAAATATTTTTTATCAATAATTTCTCCTCTATTAGAACACTTGTAACAGTTGGCATTATACTCTTCCATTTAAACAAAAAGATTTTTTTATAAATGGAGATTATGGAACTAAGTCTGCCGAGATATAAATTTTTCAGCGCAAATGTTTGTGTTTACATTTCTACAACAGAGATAAATAGAAATAATTTCATTCTATTGTACAACTATTTAGGATATTATGTGTACGATTATAAAGATTATTACGGGAGAAATCGGGATTTTTCAGTGGCGAAAGAGTATATTTTTGAAGTTTTAGAAGGAATGAAAGAGAATAATATGAACATCATCAATTATTGTTAAAGACATACAAAATGAGTGTTGTTAGTGTGCTTGTTTTTGCGATATCTACTTAACTTCTAAGAAATTGGGAATGGGAGAAGAAGAAAGGTATCATATATTTTATTTCAATCAACTGTAGATTTGTGACGTCTGCTGTGAGCGTTTGTACCACTAACGCTTGACCTCGAATCTCATTTTATTGAAACATGTGAGAGGCGTTTGTGGCACTAACGCTTGACCTTGCTTTGCACACGCCGTGTGTGGTACAAGGACAGTAGTGACACCAAACAATGACCTTGCTTTTCTCACGCCGTGTGAGACAATGAAATCACTGTAAAAACACTTAATTCAGTATTACAAATGAACACTATTTTCACACAATGTTTTTATCACAGTTTAGAATGTCTACACAAATTCACAATCTTCTTGTAATGTCTTTCTTCGAGAATATAATAGAAACTTATTAAATATGAAGGACAACGCCCAGTGGAACACTTCACTTCACTTTTAACAAGAAACACAGATCTTCACAGCAATCTTCTTACTTTATAAAGTCCATATCTTCTTTCTTCAACTTGCAAATACATTAGAATCTTCTAAATAATGATATATCTTGTTAAATTTCGTTAAAATAGAGGAGGATCACACATGGCTAGCTATACGTGGCCAACGCCCAGCAAGAGATGAAGACGAGATGTAGTGTTACCAACATGTTAAAATGAAATGTCTCAATTCCCTAGAACTGTTATAGTTTCCAATGTATATTAAATAAGTATATATCAATATTTCTTTCAAACCTTGTTGTTCAAAAACCACTCAACCGATTTTAATGAAATTTGGTACACATATAGTAAATACTTAACTCTTTCGACTTAACTTATCCATAAGGGTGAAATCATCCCCTATTTCTTAATATTCAAAGAAAAATAAAAAATTTTATCGGAAAAATCTGAAACTTCAAAAACAAGCGAGTTCAACTTAAAATTTCATGAAAATAACAAAATTTTCAAAATCTACCCCAATCATCCCTTATCTTTAAACTCTTATATCTCGAGAACTATTGGAGCTTTTTTGATGAAATTTGGTATATAGGATCAGTAAATATTAAAGTATTTTTTAAAATCACCACTTCCGGTCCATGACCTTGAAATAGTTTTTTTCCTAATATCATCCCTATTTTTCAAAATTTTTTAATGCAATTTAAAATGTAAACTTTTATCAATGTCTTTAACAATTCTGTAAAGTTTTAAAACTATCCGACGAATAACGCGATTTTTACTGAATTTCTCTAATATCGTTTTTAATCACATCATAGGCTAAAAATTTCTCAGAAACCACAACCACATAACATGTCGAGTTTGTAACAGCTCTTTGAAAATCCATATTGATAATTATATCGTTCTTTGAACCAGAAATATTTGTCAAACTCTTTGTTGTATCAATGACATAAATAGGTCTATTCGCTAAAAATTCTTTAGGATTGTAATACATTTCCTTATTATTACAGTAAACTTTCTTAAAATCTTGATACATCTGATACATGATTCTGAAAAGACCTCCGGAAATGTTTAAATTTTGTAATTCATCTGGATAATAACAACCGTTCAATTTTACTCTGATATTTTTTACATCCAAACTATCAAACTTTGATGGATTTTTTTCTTGATTATTCTGTCTATCTGTTTGAAAACCTATAATAACGAACTTGGGATTGAAGATATTTCTATAAATGTTTGTAATATTGAACGAATAAGTTGTTCCGGAAATACCTTTTTGTTCAATACATTGCCAATCTAGAAAATTAAACATAATGTTTTGATTTTTTGTAATTTCATCAATCAATCTAATTTTACTCGTGGTTTTATAATCAATCATTGGAACTCTAATAAAAAAATCTGTAATTGTTATTTTTCCATCAACAGGCATAACATTTCCAGTTGCAGTCTTCAGAATCACATCATCGTCTTCTGCTCTTATAAAACTTAGATAAAATCCTCCTTTATAGATCGGAATAGTAACATTTTCAAAAAATCCTAATCCAAAATGAGATAAATTTCCAGCTGCTTCAAAAACACCAAATTTAAAATCTGATTCAAAGCCATTAGAAGTTTGAGAAATAACATCACTTTTTGAATACGAAATAGTTCCTTTAATTGTGCTTAATTGGCCACAGTTTTCGACTTCTTCTATCAATTTATTGTGTTTTCTTACTTCAATCTTAGAAAATAAAAACGGTATAAAATTATCGATTAATCTAACATTATCAGTTCCAAGATATGCTTGACCATCTTGTTTTGTTAAAGTTCCAGAAATATAAAACTGGAAGTTAGACGAGCAAAAGTTATCTCCAAAATCAATATTAAACTCAGTTCTTTTATTCGGTTCATTCAAATGTTGTTTACTAATTGGATAGAAATTTTTAAACTCCGCCCTTTCAATATCACTAGCATATTTTCTGTAGTCCGCCATTTAATAAGAGAAAATTTAGAAATTTTAAACATCATGTATCATTTTTTCATCGATCTAATGTACGTTTTTATAAGAAAAGATATAAATTTTAGTAAAATAATTAAAAAGATTAGAGTCATTTTTAATGATCTACTTCGTCATATTCAGGATTCTCTTCCTTAAATTTTGCGATCTCGGTCACATATTTCAATAAAATCTGCACAGGATAGTAACCGCTATCTATAATATTGTTCCAATCAACTGTATCTTTATTTTCATCCAAAAACTTTATACTCAAGTGTTGATAGAGACAAAGAACAGACATATGATCTTTTAATTTTCTTGAATGAACTCTGATGATAAAGTTTGATATTTAGCAATGTTATACCAATTCAATTTGTTTACGTATAATCTCATCATATCTTCGGATAATTCATATTTTTGAGAAATGTCATCCCAATGTTCTTTTTTCAAATCTCTTTCGTGTTGCATGATAAAAAGATCGAAAGCACTGTAATGTCCCGCCATCTCTATTTATTAGGAAAAAATTTCAAAATCAAGTTTTTATAAATTGACTCTTTTTTGAGTTACATTCTGCACATTTTCCAGATATTCTCTTAACTCCATTGATGTTTGCATAGTATTTTATATCATTTGTTGCAGTTTTTTCTTTACATCTCACACAATATATGAGCGCCATTTATATAAGGAAAATTAGTCATCATAGCCGCCTAATCCATTAAATCTGTTATCAATATTTTCAAAAGTTTTATTAACATCTTCTTTAAATTTATTAAAGTTTTCTTCTAGTTTATTTACTTTATCGAGATATAAAGAGTATCGATCTTCTATTCTTTTAAGTAATTCATTATTATGTGTTATTTGCTCATTTAAACGTGTACCAAAATTTTCAAAAATGTTTATTTTCTCATTGAAATGTGTATCAAAATCTTCCAGAATTTTGTTAATTACTTCACCAACTAATACATTAACACTATTTTTATATGTATTAAAGTTTTCTTCTAGTTTATTTACTTTATCAAGTAATTCACCAACATCGTCTACTGATCTTTTACTTCTCGCTTCAAGTTTTTCATAGACTTCTGTTGTAAAATCTTTAACATGCTGTTTATGATTCTCATAATTTTGTTTTAGTTCATTAAACATTTTAATAGGATCTTCTAATTGAATCATTACAACAACATCAAATGGATTAATTCCTTTACTAACACCGCTAATTCTTTTTCCTTTAAAATCTAAGGCATTTTTAACATTCGGATCATGTAAATCAACAATATCGATGTTTTCTGATAATTTTAGAGGTTTTAAAATTTGTTCTTTAACAACAACATCATGTTTGTCAATACCAGGTCGAACACCGACAATTCTTTTCTTATTAGCCAAACTAACATAATTCTTTTCAACTTTGATTGCTTCAGTAATTTCATCAGCTTTTTCGATGTGAGACATTAAATTGGTAAATAATTTTTTTACACCATCATCAACTTCTTTTTCCAATGTTTTTATTTTATCAGCAACTTCATTTGAACTCATGAAATTTGCAAGTTTGTTATCATATTCTGCTTTAAAATCTTCAATCTCGACAGCAAACATATCTGAATCTGGAAGGTTTTGTAATACATTTTCTAACTTGTTATCAAACTCATTTCTCAAACTATCAAAATTCAAACTATTATCTACATTTTGAATAATTTGTGTTCCAAATACGTCAAAAATATTTTGTGAATCCATATTTATTAAGCAATAATTTGTTAACAACTTCTTTAAAATCTTTACCATTACTCAGTTCATTCAAAACAAAAACACATAAATGACCACAAATTGGGGGATCTTTATAGTCTTGAATCTGAGAATCATTGTAGTAAACGCTTGATTTTTTCAAATATTTAATCAATTCTATAGGTGGTTTGTCCTCAATTCTTCCATACGAATCAAAATAAAACGCAATCTTATCATTTTTATAATAACAAATCCAATGCGTTCCACTTCCCATAATCGAGTCTAAATTCACAATTCCACATTCAAATTTCTTAACTTTTTCAGGTAATGTATCTCTCATGAAGATTCCTCTAAAATGTTTAATATTTTTGCAGATTTCTTCCAATTCCCCGAATGTTAAAGGTTTAAATTTTTTTTTCAATGTTTGATTTCACGTAATTCAAAGTTTTTTCATCTAATCCAGATCCTGTAACATCTTCCAACTCTTTATCTAACCAATTTAAAATGTTTCGAACAATAGGAATCACATCTTTTTTAACGATTGGAGCAGCTTTACGAACATAAGGAACAACATTTTTAACAACTGGAATATTTTCTCCAAAATCTAATAAATCTTTCAAAAGTCCACCATTTTTGAGTTCTTTCAACTGATTATAAGAAAATTCTATTCTGGTTCCTTTATTGTTTTTCTTATGTTTTTCGAGTTTATTGTATTGTCTATTTGTTAAAAATATCTTATCTTCGCCATTTTTTAGTTGATCTATTTTAAATTGAATACTAACGGGTATTTTCTTCTTAAAAGCGGATTTTATTTTTTCTTTCTGATTTTTGCTGAAATTTACATTCACCTCCATTTATATAGTTAAAATTTCAAGTTCTCTTCGATTCCCATTCCTAGTTTTCTCTTCAAAAACATTGCTCCAGCTGTTGGAAGCGCAACAAATCTTTCACCTAAACTAGCATCTTTTGATAAAAATCTATCCATTGCCTTATCTTGCAAAACTTTATCTGCGATATGTCTGGAATTTGTGTCTCTATGTTTTGCATAAAAAATATCGTGTTCCATAGCAGCTTGATCTAATTTATTTATACCAGGATCTCCTCTTTTTAGTCTTTTTTCGAGTTTTGTGCCAGGCCCCAGATACTGATAAGTTGGTACGTGTAATTCAAAAGGTAAATTGTTGATAAAATCATTCAAAAGTCCACTACCCTCAATCATAGATGAACTTATTGCCGGCAAAACTCGTTTTAAATATTTAATTCCATTAGGTTTTTCAATCATTTCATCAAGTTTGTTCGAAATAAAATCTTTAATCGCTTTCTTTTCGTTCAAAAAATTGTTGTTTCCAGCCTTCTCTTGAGCATAAATATAATTAATAATTCCATCGAGTTTTGTCAAATCGTCGATATATCTGTACTCAATCTTATTATCACTGTATTTTCTCACACCTGATCCTTCGATTCGTTTTTCCCAAATTGGTTTAATCAAATTGAGATATTTTTTACCTTTACTTGACTTTGGTTTCTTAGTTGATGGATCATTATTTTTGTAAATTGAATCAGATTTCCATAAAATTTCTGTATACTTTTTCAAGTCTTCTTCAGAATATAAACCGTCTTTTGGAACATCAGTGCCTGTTAATAATCTCCATAAACCTTGAGTTCCTTCATATGTTTTTTCATTAATAATGATATCATTATGCTCAAAATTCACGGGCAAATTTCCAATCATAAAACTTTTCTTTTTTCTGTCCCAATACAAACCAAATTTATCATCCTTTGCTCTAGGAAGAAATTTTTTACCAATTTCACCAATTATTATATCCGTTGTTCCAGGACTTATTGGTTCAACTATGGTAGAGTCTTCAATGATTCGAGGTCTAAATGGTGTTGAAGATGGTAATTTTGGCAATTCAAACTCAGATTCTGGTATCGAAATATCAGCAAATTGTCGTACAACTGGAACCAAATTCATCAAATTTTGATTATCGCTTAAAACATTTTCAATTTTGCCCTCAACATTTTTTATTGCAGATGTTACAGGTTGATTAATTTTTTGAATAAATTCTTGTTCTTTTTCATCAATTCGAATCTGTTCTTTAAATTCTTTGATTAATTTCTTTTCTATTTGATCAAGTTTTTTTGCTTCTTCAGAAGTTACGTTCGCCATTTATTTAGGAAAATTTTAAACGTGGAACGTGGAAACGTGAACACGAAACGTGAACACGGAACGTAAAACGTGAACGTGGAACGTGAAACACGAACGTGAAACATGAACGTGAAACGTAAACACGAACGTGAAACATGAACGTGAAACATGAACGTGAAACATGAACGTGAACGTGGAACGTGAACGTGGAACGTAAAAACGTGAAACATGAACGTGAAACATGAACGTGAAACATGAACGTGAACGTGGAACGTGAACGTGGAACGTAAAAACGTGAAACATGAACGTGAAACATTAACGTGAAACATGAAAGTGAAACATGAACGTGAACGTGAAACATGAACGTGAACGTAAAAACATGAAAACAACTAGATTATCACACGTTTATATTGGAAAATTTATTCAAATATTTACCACTTTTAGGCTTCAAAGTTAGATTAATAGTTAAAAATCCGTAGTCTTCTTTCCAAATTTTATCACATAACTCAATAAAGTGGTTAAAACTCATATCAGATCCCACATAATTGTTGTAAATCTTTCTCGAATAGTGATCGTCTTGCTTAAAAATACACAACATATTCAGGTTATTTCTTATAACTTGTTTATCAACCTTTGAAAAGCATTGGGAAAGATAGATACAAGAGATATTTTTGTGACGAGACATTACGAAATATTCCTTAATAACGTCCTGATTTTCCAAAATACAATCATCAAAAACGATTAACGAATTGGGTTTACATTCGCTTAACGGAACTATGTCCTCAGAAGCATTATAAAAATATGATATTTTCTTACTTAAGTTCTTCTCAATATTTTCAAATCTTTCTTGTAATTTTTTATAGGCGTCTTGTTCTAAAGATTTACTAAAAACATACAAATTGGAATAAGGAATCAACCTATTGTAGATAAAATTCAATAATAAAGTTGTTTTTCCACATCCACTTGAACCAACAATTAACAATCTGATTGGTTGATCTTTCTTATTTTCTTCAAACGTTTGAAGTTTTATCTGATCTGTTTGCTTTAAAAATTTCTCCATTTAAATAGAAGATTTTCATCTTGAAGCAACGCTTGCGAAAATGAAGCTGTTCAAGTTGACTTCAGAAAGCTCTAAATTAGTTTTAAACTTGGAACATCCTATACACTTAGAGGAAGAATCAAATTATTTTATCGGTTTAAGCGGTTTTTATTCTGACAATTTTGTAATAAATATTAGTGAAAGTTCTCCTTATTGTATAGGATTTAGTGAGAAGAACATAACAAAATATTATGGTTTAAACAAAGGATATTATACTTTCGATCAAATTAAAAATTCCCTTAAAAATTATCTGAAAACATTCAAACAATCAGATAAATCTTTAAACTTTGACGAAAACAAGTTTGAAATGCAAAAAAATTATCTCTCTAATAAAATTCAAATAAAATCACCAGTAAGAATAATGTTTTCAGCAATTATTGTAGAATTGTTAGGGTTTGTTCAAGAAACTATTGAGCCAAATCAGGTATATTTAGGAAATAAAACGCCAAAATTTAGACCGTTCGATGTAATTGAAGTGCACTGCAATCTCGTTGAACCTAGTTTTGAAAATCATACCGAACATTTACACAAAGAATCTGAAATTTTGTACACTTTTTTCCCAAATGTTGCTTATGGATCAAAAATCAGTGAAAAACCGAATGAAATCGATTATATTCCAATTAGAAAAAATATGAAAAGAATTCAAAAAATCGTCTTAACTGTTCAAGACTCTGAGGGAAATTTATTAAATAATGAGAGTAAAACAACAATATATTTAAGATTGAAAAAGGAATAAAAATGAGTTGATGATGATGACAAAATTCAATATTTTTACTTAAAAAACAAGAGTCTATGCCATAGACCCTTTCAAAATCTTCATCCTGACACTGTTTTTATCAATGAATCTGGCCTTCATTCTCAAAATAAAAATTACTAGTTAAATTTCTTTTCTATCTAAATGGAGTCAGTTGTAGACCTACTCAATAATCAACTTAGATTTAAAAGCAAACATATCTTTACAATTGTTGACGAAAATAATGAATTTTGGTTTAAGGCTAAAGATGTTGCAGAAATATTGGAATTTAAAAATACGAGACAAGCTATCATAGATCATGTTAAAGAAAAATACAAAAAAAGCTTTGAAAACATAGATTCTGACAAGGGTATCGAATCGCGACTCTTACAAAAATTACATCCAGACACTATTTTCATCAATGAACCAGGCATATATTCTTTAATACTGAAATCTAAAATGAAGATTGCAGAAACGTTTCAAAATTGGGTTTTAGAAGAAGTTTTACCGAGTATTAGAAAATATGGCGAGTACAAACTTGAAAACGAAAATAAGCAGTTAAAAGATGAAATAAAAACAGTTACAAATTAAAGATGAAATGAAATCCTTGAAAATAGAGAATCAAGAATTGCGAATGGAATTAATGAAGAGAGATATGGTATGTAAAGATTTTGATAAGAAAAAACACCATGTTTTTGTGTTAATTAAGAAGAATCACATGTGGGAATATCCTTATTACGTTATCAGAGCTCAGAAACGAGAAATACCAAACCGATTAAAACATCTAATAATAAATTATCCTGAATTAGAGATTTTGTTCATTGATGACGAACGAAATTCTATCAATCTCTACAACCAAATGAAAGAATCTTTGAATATTTTATACAACGGAAATCATTTTACTACAAATATGGCAGAATCTCGACTGATTTATAGAATATCTAAATTACACGATGAAAATGTTAAACTCTCGATTTATTATATTTTGTTTGTAAATGTTTAGCATAACTAGGTAACCATCGTAGAATTTTTTTTTCATATTCACAAGGCATTTCGTTTTTATAACTTTCGCTGAAAATTTTTTTAGCACAATCTTTGCAAAAAGCATCTTTTCTATCTTTACTATACTGCCAGTTATTAAATTCAGAAATATTTTTAATTTCTTTACAAAAGTAACAATTTTTTTCTTCTAAAGTTAATTTGTCCATTTTATCATATAATTCCTTACAATAACAGTCTTTTCTATTCTCTTCTTGACACTTTGTAAATTTCTTTTGAGACTCCATTTATATAGAAAAAATTATTACACGATGAAAATGTTAAACTCTTGAATTATGATATTTTGTTTGTAAATGTTTTTGATAATTATTTAACCATTTTATAGTTCTTCCACATTCACATTGAGTATCTTCATAATATAATCTATGGTGATTCTTCTTTACACAATCTTTACAATATGAGTCTTTCTTATCTCTACTATAGTGATCACTATTAAACTCTGAAATTTTTTTAGTTTCTTTACATTTAAGACATTCTTTCTCTTCCAAAGTTAATTTTTCTATTTTATCATACAGCTCTTTATGATACTTCCTATAACAATCTTTACAATTATAAATAATTCCATCTTTTCTACTCTTATCTTTATAAAATTCTTCAAAACCTTTTAATTCTTTGCACATTGAACATTTCTTTTGGGCCTCCATTTATATAGAAAAAATCTTTGACTTTCTCAATTCATATTCATAAAACTTTCCGGTTATTTCTTCATTATTTAAATCTTTTATACTATAAGTTACAGGATCTGTGTTATTAATTTGATAAATCACAAAGATTTCTCTTGACCAATTGTTCTTATATTTGTTCGAAAATGTTTGTTTTTTACTAACAATTCTTACATGATCATTGACTTTAAATTTAGTTTTTGTATGAATTTCTGGTGGAATATACTTGAAAACGGTCTCTAATAACTCCTTTTCTGCATCTTTATCTACGTCTTTAGGCTTCATTTTGATTGTGCTATGAACAGTATCGTTATATTTCTTTACGATTTCTTGAAGAATATCGATCCATTTAAAGTTTTTATTAATCTCAAAAAGAACCTTCATTCTTTCATTTTGAGTTCTGTTATATCTCTCTACAATACTTGATTTCTCTTCGTTTTCAGTATGATAAATCTTAATGTTGTATTTCCTCAAAACATCGTTAAATTCTTTATTTTTAAACTCTAAACCCTTATCTGTATGAAGTAGGTTAGGAGGTTTGTGATTGATCCTTATGGCATCTTTTACTATATCTTCGAAAGCTTTTGAAATATCCTTGCCGTTTTTTCTTTTGATAGCTCTTGACCAAGCATATTTTGAGAAAGTATCAATAACATTTAACATATACTTAAATCCATCATTTTGATCTGAATAGTTAGACATTATAACTAAACCTGCTGCCCATAAATCGTCAATTCCTAATGTTATAATTTTTCTCTTTTTAAACTTTTTTCGTACTGGTGCATGAATTTCTCGAGCTTCAATCTCTATCTCATCTTTAGTCTTCAATTCTTGCTTAACAGGTTTTGGATTTGGATTCTTTATAAACTTACTCTTGTTTGTCTTACATTTTGAACATTTTGCAGCAATTCTATACAATCCATTTTGAGTTTGAACGATTTTTGAATCTATATTTTTCGTTTTCTTTTTACACTTGTGACAGTGAATTAAATCATCTTCCATTTACATATCAAAGTTTCCAAGTTTATTTAATTCGTCTAATATATCAGATTTTGCTTCATAGCCATAAGGTACTGTATCGATCTTATTTTCTAGAACGATTCTCTTATCATCTTTAGCGTTCAGTGCCAGCTTGTTTATGGTAACTGTGTACAATTCATGTTTATAGCTTTTTATTACAGTCATCTCCCTAAATTCTTCTTTATCTTCGAACAAACATCTCTTCAAGTTTTCGATATTTATTGTTTTATTTACAACGCTTCTCTTAATTCCTTTACACCTAACTGGATTTTTGTCTAGATATTTGTACGAGTACATCTTTGATCTTAAACCACAAAATTCTTCTAAAACTTCGCTATTTAACTCATCTTTGAATTTCCCTATTACCTTCTTATTTTTAGTAGTGAAACATTCATGATCTTTTGGATAATCACTTGTATCAAAGTCATCTATATTTTCTTTAATAATTTTAAAAGGATCTCGTTTCAATTCTAGAAAATAACTGTCTGTATCCATGTAACACAGATTCAAATCTGGATCAAACTTCTTTAATTTGTTGTAATAAAACTCGTACATTAGCAATTTTGAGAGGTCGAGAACTGAAAATCCTATGTAAATCGGTTTGTTAAATTTAACCTTTTGTTTGTACATGTGACTCGCTATACAGTTGTCGTCAAAGATGTTAAAGCATTTGAAATTTGTTTTCTTAGCTTGTTTCATTGAAAATTCTTCATTTCCTAGTCTAATATCGCATCTATTTCGCACATTTTCCATACTTTTTCCAAAAACTGAGTTGTTCATCAGCTTATAAAAGTCCTTTTCAAAGTCGCTTGTAGCTTTGGTTCTCATATTTGTGTTGAAATCAATGTAATCTTTCATAAAAGGTTTCTGATCAAATGCGATAACTCTATTCACATGTTTCAAAATCATACCTTGTTCCAAATAGAACTTCAAATTTCTCGAATGAACAACGTATTCAGTTTTATCCAGTAGAGTTGTGCAAAGTTTGTTTTTAAAATGTTCTGGAGCAAGAGGTAAATCCTTGTGATGTTCGTGTAAATTCGTTGGATATCCAAGATCAACTTCGAGAATATAGCCATAATCTTCGTCGCCAGTGAGTTCCAAAATTGTTTCTTTCCATTCTTCAGTTGTGTAAGTTTTTGGATCCATCCACTTGATATCACTAAACGGCAGTTTTTGCATTAGGCCATACCCATAAAGGTTATTAGCATCAACGTATAACAAATAGTTTTCGGGCTTTGTCTTATCGAAATCTTTCAAATATTTGTTATTTGCTTTCACATATCGTTTAATACACTGATAAATGCCCCCGCGAATGCCTTTTTCAATCATCAAATACATATTATAATCGTTAATTAGCTGAAGCTCAATTTTCGTTAATTTTAACATTGCGTCCCATGCGAGACTGGGAGCTGTTAGATAGTGTGCCGGATCGAGTTTATAACAATTAAGGCAAATGTTTCTGAAATTTTCGAATATATCAGCAAGCAATAAAACATCTTGGATATTGTACAAATCAGAGTAATTTCCAAGATTTTTCTCTTTTAATTTGTTCCAAACGCTCAAGTAGTGTTGATAATCTTTCTCAGATATGCTCTCATCTGTCAAAAGTGAATAGAAATCTTGAATTCTCAATTCTTCTGTGTAATCAAGTTTTTCAATACTGTCGATAAATTCATAGGGAAATATGCCTTTTCCAGATAGAATTTTAAAGATTTCTTCTTCGTCATTTGGCTGTCTTTCTATTATCTCATTCAGTCCATCTTGTATAAAATGATTTGTATGTTTGAAGTCTTCTCTCTTTAGATTTTTCGCTAATTTTTGGCTTGCAAACTTCATGATTTTTACAAATTTCTAAGTGATCTGATAAAGCACTATATTTGTAGAAATGGCTTAAACATCTTCGACACAAGAACGTCTTGTGAGCATTTTTTGATATCTGTGAACTCGCTAATCTACTTAAATCTGTTATCAAAACATAATGGGATTTATCATCTTGTTTAACATACAATAAATCAACTTCTAACTTGGCGTCATAAACTTCTGAAATTTGCAACGGTACTATGTGTAGTTTTTCATCAAAAGTATAGACATTTACAGACATTTTCGGATACTTGTACTTTGCTTTGCTGCTTCGTTTTTCAAATAATTGTATATCTTTTAAAGACATAGGATAGTCGAATCCAGAAAATATCTCATCGTTCACGAATTTTTCGTATTGTTTTGCTCTGTCAACATGAGTCTCGGGTTTTTCAATAGCGCATCGGATAGAGTAAATAAAGCAATAATCATCTTTATTTTTGATATTTACACAAGCTTTTTTATCTTTGATTTCCTTTGGTAAATCGATATATGATCCTGCGTTCATAAATTCATGTTTATTAAGGCTCAAAACTAGTTGTTTACAACTTTTAAATGTCCATCCGGAACCTTTATTTGGATTATTCGTTTGTTCTCGATGTGTTAATTTATTAAATTGCTTAGTAATAAAGTCGTTTACGTCAAAGATTTCGTCTGCTTTGATAGTAAAATACATTAGACATGTTTGCGGTTCACCATTCACTAAAGTTCGTTCGTATTCACATTCCAAAGAGAGATAGCCCTTCATATTTTTAACATTTTCTTGAAATTTCTCGATTAAACTTTTAATTTCTGACCGCATAATTGAAAGATATTTGTAAATTGACATGGAATTGTCGTTCAAGTTTGTTAAAATGTATTGCTTGAAAAGACCGTGTATTGAGGATAAAACTTCTACATCAATGATATTTTCGGATTTTACTTTAAGAGTTTTATCAATTTCTTCGATCATTTCAGACTTGGTTTTATCGTTAGTACCGATAGCCAACTTTTCAGCTATTGAATGAAGTTTTTCATCATTAAATAGGTCGAGATTTTTCTTTTCAACTTTGAAATTTCTCTTTAATTCACGTAATTTCTCAATATTAAACATGTTTTCGTGACCATCGATTTGATTCTCTTTAGCCCAAGTCCTCAAATAATTTAGTTCTTTATTATAAATTTCTTTGTTCTTCAAATGATTTTTCGAATTGTAATGACGAGTATAGTGATGTTCAAAAATGTCTTTTTTGCAGTATGGGCACTCTATCTTTTTCCGCTCCATATTTAAAGAGCAAAAATTTTTAAACTAAAATTTTGAGAAGTGGTGATTTTTGTGACAACTTGACACAAATCAGCACAATTTCTGGTCAAATGTTTTCAGATTGTTCTATTTAAAGAGCAAAAATTTGTAAAATTAAATTTTGAGAAGTAGTGATTTTTGACACAAATCAGCACAATTTCTGGTCAAATGTTTTCAGATTGTTCTATTTGTTATAGAAAAATCTTTTAACTAAATTTAGTTAAAAGATTTTTCTATAATAAATGGCAGCGCTGTTACAAGAGTTGAATAAGGTTGGTGAACTAAGATTCAAAGAATATAAGAAATTAGTGGAATTGGAAGAAAAAAAGAGATATAGAATCTTGAATTTGGAGAAAATTAAAGATAAATTCGGGTTTACAATAATTGCCGAGTTGGAAGATTGTAAAGTACACTTGCCGAACAGATTTTTGACTGTTTTGGATGAAAAAAAGATTAAAGAATTAAACAAAAATGAAAAATTACACTTGATTGTTACTGGAAAGAAGACTATTAAAGATAAAGACTGTGTTACAATTAACTTTGTAGAATAAAGATTTTTTATTAAGATTTTTTGATTTTTTCATTAAAACAGCTTATAAATGTAGAAGCAAACATTGAACAGTAAAACAGCTAAAGATTCGGTTATTTAACATTCGTGCTTTCCTGTTAGATTTTATTAGATTTGTTTATGGTTCAATGGACAGTATTTTACATTGATTTTCTGTCTGTCCCAAAAGTGGTCTAGAACCGGCATATTCATATCTACTTTTAGCTGTATATATATATTGTTATTAGTATCTAGTTTTTGTTCATTCATTGCTCACTGGTTATTGTTGATTTTGCAAAATACATCTTCCAGTTTCATTGTTTATATTTCAATAGTTTATATTTTCTTTACATCTTGTTGTTTATAAACTTCATATTGTTATTGTATCATATTCTCTCGATTTGTACACTTATAAATTTTAATTTCTATTTTGTATTTATATGATCTTTAATTCTTTTATCAGATATTACTTAATTTATCGTAAAATTATTTTTCCGTTAATAAAATCCAAACAAAAATAAATAAATGAAATATATTTCACTAAGATGGATTATTTAGACGGTTTACTAAGAATTAGATTTTAGGGCGAATAAGCGTAACGAGCATTTCCCCTGCCCCATTAGACTGCTAGAGGCTAAAAAACAGAAAATCTGCCCCTATTTTGTTCTGTATAACTGAGATATCTTTTTCTGTCTTTCCCATTGTTACTGTATCATGGTATAACGGCAATAAGCGTTCCAAAATCCCCTCCCTTACAACTTATGATACCATCTAACTTGTCAACCTCGTTGATATTTACATAAAATGGTTTGAAGAAAGCAGTAGTCGCAACTTTTTGTAATTGACATATTTACGCGTATTATTTGTATGTACCAGTTTTGAAAACGTTTTATCATTTTATTATGATATAGATTTTAATAAATAGTTAATTAAAATATAGTAAAGTGAACTTATAAATCCAGCAAAATTAAAAACACAAATAAATTCTGATATTATTATTTTGTCCCAGAAGAGACGGTTTTATGTCTAACAGTTCATTACCTTAATGAAAAATGCATTGAAAAATACTTAACAAAGTTGGATAAATATTTATTTGTACGAAAACTAAATATATTTTATAAAATTCAAATTGATCCATAGTTAATTTTGTATCCTCAAAATGTGCATAATTATTTTAATAAATTTTCTACTAAATCTCTCGTACGTTTAACAACAAATAAATCACGTTCCAATATTCCGGTGACATCCGCCCGCAATACTCTCAGTGTATTGACAACACAATGCACTCTACTTCCTCCTATCCTCTAATATATTGGCTTTCATCACACCCTCAATTACAGACATGAAGCATATATCCATCAATATCTGACAAGTGATTTCAGAATATATTAACTACCACATGTAAAGACGTAAAAACTACATTGAAATAAATAGATTACAAGCGTTGACGTACCGTTTTACAGGAATGAAGTTTTACTAATTCTAAATTTAGGTAATAAAAGTTACTTTCTCAATTATCCTATCGTATGTATTATTTGTGCTCTTAGTAATTAATTATAATACAACATAAAACACTTTACATTTTAAAACTAAAAATGTAGTGTAATTGATCGTAAAAATTATATTTGATACAATAATAAACTAACTAATAAATAAATTAAGAATTAAGACATCCTTATTAGATTTTATTCTCCAATCACTGAAATTACATACCCCAACTTACCCCAATTGCGACCACAATACGCAACAACCGTCACTCCCTCCCGCCGAGCCCGCAGCAGAAAGCCCCTAACTTCTGACTCAAAGCGATCGCTCTTGTTAATTCGTATTATCTGAGAGAGCGTTTCAAAATTGACATGCGGAAAGAGTGAAAGATCTCTTATATAAGGCTCTCCGATAAATTTAAATTAATAGTAAATGTGGACCCCTACGACGTAAGATGTTGTTTGCCCATAACTTTTATTAGGATCATTTTAGAGATGTTTTGTTCGTGTCATTGTGTTTCTTTAAAATTTACCTTTCAAATGACATGTCGCAAGATTGGCTTTCAACGTGAAAATTGTAAGTGACCCCTTCTTCCTTCCTTTGAGAAGGAGGTAAATATTTTTATCCTTTAAAAAGTCCAAATAAGTATTTTAATAGATATGGTGAAGATTGTACATCGATATATCAATCCGGCTGGCATATATCCAGGTGTATAAGGACTTAATTTACATCCTGTAAATTTAAAATGATTATTAATTCACACTTCTGTACATATCGTTTAGCTACTTAGCAAAACAATATGTTTATCGAAGAAAGCAATAATTCAGAATCAAAATCTGTTAAACATTTCTAATAAATATTCGTGTATCATTCAATGTGCCTAAATCGAAAGGATATGTAAAAATAATATTAACAAATTTAGTATTTTTAAAGAGATTCCAAAGGTAAGTTTCATGAGGAGAATGACATCGGGAATTTTGGTATTTTGTAGTTCTGAGCACTCGTATTTTCATAATATACTTATAGCCTTTTCTACTGAGTGTTCATGTCTTATTCAGTAAGAATCAGAATTAATATTTATTATCCTTAAATAAATTCCGGAGATAAGGTTTACAAGCATTATGAAATCAGGAATTCTGTAATAGTATTCTTTAATTTGTTGTTATAAGAAAAACCGGAAGTTTTCCATGCGTAATCGTACTTGTATTTACGAACGATGAGAATCTGAAATCGGAAATACAATTAAGCGCATAAAGACAATTCTACGGCTGGTGAACTACGGTTTTTATCATACCGGAAATAAAATTACATCCCAATCGACTTATTTAATAATCGGTAATATGAACATAGCAATACAGTAAGTTTAGAAATACAGATCTGTTTACGTTTCCTTTACTTTTACTGAATAGAGTTTGAGGTTAGAGCACACAACAAACTTAAATTTGTTCCAGTTGATCTTTTAGACCTCTGGTATAAGATAATAAAAAAAGTTGATGAGACATCTGAAGTATATAAAAAACAGATGTTATTTGTGCAGAGTAATTCAAATAGCATTCGTAAAGTTGATGTGACAACTAAAGTATATAAAAAACAGATGTTATTTGTGCAGAGTAATTCAAATAGCATTCGTAAAGTTGATGAGACAACTGAAGTATATAAAAAACAGATGTTATTTGTGCAGAGTAATACAAAAAGCATTCTTAAAGTTGATGAGACAACTGAAGTATATAAAAAACAGATGTTATTTGTGCAGAGTAATTCAAATAGCATTTGTAAAGTTGATGAGACAACTGAAGTATATAAAAAACAGATGTTATTTGTGCAGAGTAATTCAAATAGCATTCGTAAAGTTGATGTGACAACTGAAGTATATAAAAAACAGATGTTATTTGTGCAGAGTAATTCAAATAGCATTCGTAAAGTTGATGAGACAACTGAAGTATATAAAAAACAGATGTTATTTGTGCAGAGTAATTCAAATAGCATTCGTAAAGTTGATGAGACAACTGAAATATATAAAAAACAGATGTTATTTGTGCAGAGTAATTAAAATAGCATTCGTAAAGTTGATGTGACAACTGAAGTATATAAAAAACAGATGTTATTTGTGCAGAGTAATTCAAAGAGCATTCGTAAAGTTGATTACTATAAAAAGAATGTTATAGTGTCTTAGGAGTCCTCTGCGATATGTCAAGTGGGAAAATGCTTGCTATGAATTTACTCCAGATAATAAAGAAGTTATTATATTTACTGGAACTTCATTGAGAGAGTTATTATTTAAATAATTATAATGATAGATTACATTAATAATTATTAATAAAAATTTAAAAAATTTATAGTATAACGGTTTATTCAATATTTTTAATAATAAAAATTTAAAATGAGGGTGGTAGTATCAAGAGTATATGTGATATTTTTTCCATCAATATTTTTCAGTGGTGATCGGGCAAGTTTTAAGAAGACAAAAAGAAGTAAAGCGATTTTAATATACACGGACTGTACCGTGAGATGAACAGTTCACAGGTGAATGGTTAAATAAAAAGCTAGTGTTCTGTTCGCTTTGTGCTGCAATATTGCGCGACTCAGGCAGCTGTACTCGACTTTTCAGTGAAATGTGTTCCCAAAGTTGTTTTGTTTTTTAAACTTATATTGAAAAAGCTTTGTTTCAAATTGAACACTCCACATTTTAACATAATGATTAAATACCCAAGAAGTTATGACTCTAAAAGCTAGAGCAAATCGAACTGTATAAAATGAGTTATGGTGATAGAAATATTTTATTATTATTCTTTATTAATTTCCTTTTATACATAAAAAGAAGTTTTATAGACGCATTCATTTCAATTTCGTAGTTTTAGATGTTTTATTTAATTTTATTACGTTAGTAGATCTAATAATTTCAATCTTCATGGTGTTTTCAAAAATTTATTTTAATGCTAAAATTGTGGAGAATGATTTAACAAAACTTAATATTCACAACGTCTTAAAATAGGTCTGTTAGTTAGTTAAACACATTCCTATATTTCATAAAAAACGTAACAAATTTAAAAATGTATTCTATTATATACATAAGAAGGCAATAACTTTTTAGCTTTCAAACAATTTCTAATTATTGGTTTCTGCGGTAAGTTTAATACTTATGTGATTAATAGTATCATTTTAAATACTCCATTAACCATTACGAGTTGTCCGGGCGCATGAATTCAGAATTGATTCAATGTATAGAAAACATTGACTTATTTAGTTTAATAAAAAATACGTAAGACATTGAAAACAGAACGTGAATAAATTGATTTGCTTAATTATTATATTAAATATAAATGTATAGAAATAAATGTGCAATATAATATGCTTATAAATAATCGTCATATATTAAAGTCCCTTAAAAACCTAATAGGAATTTATTTCAGAAAACAATACAAAATATTCAAAGTTTATTTTATATATGAAATAATGAAATTTATTCCTTTAAAAGTACGCATACAAAAACAATTTAATCATAGGAATACAAGTTGACCACAGTATCCAGTAATTGTGGCCAACGATAATTAATTTAAGAAAATTACAATATAAACATTAAGTCCAGCAAAAAACTAAAAACTCGCACTCCGTGGCGCCTGTGCTAAATTGAGGAACTAACGATTATAATATTACATTATATGACAAAAGAAAAATTACAAATTTCTTACTTTAATAACTAATAACTAACTAATATAGGTCTACATGCTTGTACCGTACATTATAAGACTCATTCCAAAGTACATAAAAACAACTTAAGTGAGCAGATAGTATATTTAGAATATACATAGATGTAATTAATTATACAAGAGTAGCATTTAGAAAAGACACGTCATCATAAGAAAATAGCCAATTTTTTATTTGATTTATAAAAGATTTCAAGTTTAAACATGATTTAATATGAGGTGGCAATTGATTAAAATACTTAGGAGCAATATACTGAAAGGACTGTTTAAAATTAGATTTGTTGACTTTAGGTAATATAAATATTCGTAGTAAATTACTTCTTGTTTTGTAAGACAGGTTTTCTGTACCAGTGTTGCCACTTCTAATATAAAAGATTTTTAAAACTTTGTAAACAAACAAATGGTTAATGGGTAATATTTTTAGATGACAAAACAAAGGTAGGAGCTCTCTCTTTTGTGACAGTTGAGTATTATTCTTATAATATGATTTTGGGATACTCTGAGTTTTTCCAAATAGTTTTTAAAGGTTTCCCCCCAGCATTGCACACCATATTGTATCCTGGAATCATTTAGAGCAAAGTAAATAATTCGTAGTAGACTGGGTTCACAGAAATTCTTCAAATAATAAAAAGTTCTGATTGAATATTTGATATTCTTATGTAATAATGAAATGTGATTTTGCCAATTTAAATTTTCGTCTAAGTTAATACCCAAGTACTTAAAACTAGTATTTTTTTCTATCACTTCACATTTGCAATCTTTCGAGAAACAGTTAAAATTGTGCAGAGTTAACCCTGCAGGAAATTCAAAACTATTAACTAAACTAAAATTTACATATCTTGTTTTCTTAACATTAATTACCATTTGTTTACAAAACACCATGACCTTAATAGTTCTAAATCCTTATTTATATTCACCCAGATATCATAAATATTTTTCTCTGAATAAAAAAAGCAATGTCATTTGCAAAAGCACTGTTTTGACCTTGAAAGGGTAATTCGAGTAAATCGTTTATAAAAACCAAAAATAAGGTAGCCGATAGCACCGATCCTTGTGGCACACCAGCTTGGACAGTTAGTGGTGCGCTAAATTGATCTGCAATTTTGACTTTTTGGACTCTATTACTTATAAAACTATTAAACCAATTGAGTGCAGTTCCCCGTACTCCAGCTGCTTCCAATTTAGATAGTAGTATATTATGATCGACAAGATCAAAAGCTGTTTTGAAGTCAATAAAAAGACCTGTTACTTTTTTGTTCGTGTTGAAATTGTTGTAAATATTTTCTGTAAACGATAGCAACGCATCTTCTGTTCCCATTCCTTTCCTAAACCCATATTGAGACGGGCTGAAAAACGTTATGCTGTCTAAATACTTTACGAGTCTGGTCCTCATTATTTTCTCAAATATTTTAGAGAATATGGATAAAAAACTGATTAGTCTTATATTGTCAATTTTAATAGATGAATTATTTTTAAATATTGTAACAACTGTAGTAATCTTAAGTTTATCAGGAAAAACGCCGTTCTGAAAGCTTAGATTTATAATATGAACCAAAACTGGAGCAATCGTTTCCGCTGTCTTTTTTACGAGGTTTACGGAAATGCCATCAAATCCAGTTGATTTTTTGTTTTTTTAAACATTTTATAGTGATCAAAACTTCATTTATATTAGTTGGCGCTATGAAAAAAGAGTTGTGACGTTGTCGGTAATGCCCCCGATGGTAGGCTGATAGCGGCGGCAGTGGCGACCGCGCGGGCGGACCGGGACTGACTCGACCTTGGACTCCGATAAGGTGTTCATTGATATTATCAGCCACACTTTTAGGATTGTTGACAATCTCACCATTGCACAACTCCACTTTATCTACATTTTTCCTTATTCCCGAACCTAATATGTTATTTATTACTTTCCAATATTGTGACGAATCGCCATTACAGTTGTTAATCTTATTAGTGAAATATGCATTTTTTGCTGAATCGATTTCCCCTTTTAGCTTATTACAGAATAAATTGAAATATAATTTGAATGATTGGTCGTATGGGCGCTTTTTATAAATGGTGTATAGTGTTTTCCTTTTTTTATTTTGAAAAGTAAATTTGCATTTAACCATGGACTAAAAGTTTTAGCTTTCGTTAGCTTGTTTTGCTTCTGAATTAATTTACAATTATTCAGAGATTCTGCCAGAGTCTTGTGGAACAACTCATAACTTATGTTTACATCGTTTGACGACAAACACGCACTCCAGTCTGCTTCTTTAAAGCTATCCGCAGCCATACTTAAATCATATACAAAGTTATCAGGCATTTGTTTACTTACTACCAGCCTGTTAAACTTAGAACTGCTGCAGAAATTTAAACCCAACAAGCAGTGGTCAGTGAGACCTATGTAAAAAATTACACTTTTAAAGGAATTTATATCTGCATGTCGAACAAAAATGTGGTCAATAATTGACTTTGTGTTTTCAGTAATTCTTGTTGGGTTATTAATGAGTGAAATGAAGCCATTATTGTTTAGTAGACTAATATAGTTATGTACATCTTGGCGGCTACTTGCTAAGTCCAAATTTATATTTATATCTCCTACGTAAATAATGCTGCTGGTTAAATTTTGCAATTTATTAGAGAGTTCGCTAGTAAAATTATTTTCTGAATGACTATGCAGTCTATATAGACATAGTAGTTTAAAATATGAGTGTTCAATAGTTATATTTAGCAATAAGCAATCAGCAGTTTCCATATCTAATTTAACTTGCGATACATTTATATTTTGGTCCACAAAGCACAAAATGCCCCCAGCTCTATAGCTGTTATTGCAATTGGCAAAAGTATTGTAACCTGGCAGTTTGTAAAAATTTAATTCGTCATATAAAACTAGTACATGAAGCTACGTAACATTACAGTTTTAATATAAAAAAAGTCTGCTTTGCTCTAGGGTCCATTTCCTGTTTACTTCGGATTCCTGGAATATCTGATTGACTTAGTTTTGAGTAGAATACTATGGACCGTATTGATCGGTATACCTGAGCGACTATACAGAACACAACATTTTCTCATTCTGACAAAAGTACTCTAACAAACTATCACAAAATAGCCTCAAATAAAAATGGTTAACACTAAAATGATAGTGAATTGGAAAAATATGATAAAAAATGATTAGTTTATTTATAATTATCCAAATATAAAAAATAGTGTTTCAGTTACTTCTTGATGTCTAATTGAATTTGTTGTAAATTTAATTGAATATTATATGGTTCTTCGATAATATATGCATTTATGGAGGATTTCAATGTAAAATATATCAACTAAGAAATCATTTAGTTTTTTTTTAATAACCAAAATAAAACTTCTGGGAAATAAAAATTCCATGTATTATTTTGTTTTAAAGTCTATAGTGTTCCTTAAAAATTTTACATTACTATTTTTAAACTGCAGGGTAGAACAGCCTCGATACCAATAGATTTCTCAATCGAGCTTTAAGGATCAGTTAAGTCTTTTTTCTCATCAGGCAGGTTATTTATTATTTTAACGCCAACCTCGGGTGGTAAACGTTCGAACATGGCAGTTCTGTACTGTTGGATACGGAAGTTGTCCCGGCCCCAAGTCCAATATTGTAGAACGTCTCTGCCTTGGACCAACTCGCACTTGAATCGGCAGTACACAGCATCCTCCTGGGTATAGAGACAGGGCAAATTCAGCAATTGAAGCTCCCTTAAGGAATTTTTACATCAATCTCTGAATTTCAGTTTGAAATTACTCGGACCGCTTTTTATTGAATTCGAATTACTCTTTTAAGTTTGTATGGAACAGCTGTCCCCCCAGTGTTAACCCGAATGTTAGATGAGGATATACTAAGCCAAAATATGCCGTTCTTAGTACATCAAAGGAGCAAACTTTGAAAGAATTCGTAAAGTATAAATTCCCGAGGAAACCTTTCAACAGATGCCTTCTATGTGATCGTCCCATGTCAGGCCTCAATCAAGGCCTAGGAACTTGGTAGAATCATTTTCTAGGAGTATATCATCCACCATCACAGCAGCGCAATTCTCGGAATTTATTACATTTGATTTGGAACTGTTTCTTCTCAGGTTCAATGCTGAGAAATACTGGATACATAAATTCAGTTCCAATAAATAATTTATTTCTAATTAGATTGTAGTTTTGGCTTTGAAACAAGGATATGTATTGTCATTGTATTAAAATATTTTACCTGTAAGAGCGAACAGTTTATCTTTATGCCACTGCACCTCTTCTGTGAGCCCGGCATTCTCAGTGGTCAGGTGTTATGCACGAACAACTGGTCCGTGTATTGCAACAGCCGCGTGTCCGACTCGATTAAGTGGTCCAGGACGCACATCAGTTGTTCTTTAAGCCACTGCACCTCTTCTGTGAGCCCTGCATTCTCAGTGGACAGATGATAGCCACGAACAACTGGTCCGTGTATTGCAACAGCCGCGTGTCCGACTCAATTGTGTGGTCCAGGACGCAGATCATTTGATCTTTAAGCACCTGCACCTCTTCTGTGTGCCCGGCATTCTCAGTGGTCAGGTGTTATGCACGAACAACTGGTCCGTGTATTGCAACAGCCGCGTGTCCGACTCGATTGAGTGGTCCAGGACGCACATCAGTTGATCTTTAAGCCACTGCACCTCTTCTGTAAGCCCTGCGTTCTTAGTGGTCAGATGTTAGCCACGAACAACTGGTCCGTGTATTGCAACAGCCGCGTGTCCGACTCAACTGTGTGGTCCTAGGCGCAGATCATTTGATCTTTAAGCCACTGCACCTCTTCTGTGAGCCCGGCATTCTCAGTGGTCAGGTGTTAGGCACGAACAACTGGTCCGTGTATTGCAACAGCCGCGTGTCCGACTCGATTATTTGGTCCGTGACGCACATAAGTTGATCTTTAAGCCACTGCACCTCTTCTGTGAGCCCTGCGTTCTCAGTGGTCAGATGTTAGCCACATTGCAACAGCCGCGTGTCCGACTCAATTGTGTGGTCCAGGACGCAGATCATTTGATCTTTAAGCCACTGCACCTCTTCTGTGAGCCCTGCGTTCTCAGTAGTCAGATGTTAGCCACGAAAAACTGGTCCGTGTATTGCAATAGCCGCGTGTCCGACTCAATTGTGTGGTCCAGGACGCAGATCATTTGATCTTTAAGCCAATGCACCTCTTCTGTGAGCCCTGCATTCTCAGTAGTCAGATGTTAGCCACGAAAAACTGGTCCGTGTATTGCAATAGCCGCGTGTCCGACTCAATTTTGTGGTCCAGGACGCAGATCATTTGATCTTTAAGCCAATGCACCTCTTCTGTGAGCCCTGCATTCTCAGTAGTCAGATGTTAGCCACGAAAAACTGGTCCGTGTATTGCAATAGCCGCGTGTCCGACTCAATTTTGTGGTCCAGGACGCAGATCATTTGATCTTTAAGCCGCTACTGCACACCTTCTGTGAGCCCTGTATTCTCAGTGGTCAGATGTTTGCCACGAACAACTTGTCCGTGTATTGCAGCAGCCGCATGTCTGACTCGATTGTGTGGTCCAGGACGCACATCAGTTGATCTTTAAACCACTGCACCTCTTCTGTGAGCCCTGTGTTCTCAGTGGTCAGGTATTAGCCACGAACAACTGGTCCGTGTATTGCAACAGCCGCGTGTCTGACTCGATTATGTAGTCCGGGACACACATCAGCTTATCTTTAAGGCCTTGCACCTCTTCTGTGAGCCCTGTATTCTCAGTGGTCAGATGTTTGCCACGAACAACTGGTCCGTGTATTGCAACAGCAGCAATGTGCATGTCTGACCCAGGCAGCGTCAGATGATATCGCCAGTCTTCAGTTTGTACTATCTCTATACTTATGCTTCTAAATACTAAATTGTGTTTTCTGTTGCGAGTTAGTTCGATATCGAATACTTTGAACAAATAAATAAATAACTGTAATAAAATATAAGAGAGTGGTAAATGTAGATAAAAATGTTTATAATTATAAATTTAACAATGTTAAAATTCGGGTTAAAAATTGTTAAAAGTAATAAATGTAACAATTAAAAAATGTTACTTAGGGTAAAAAAATATTAACATAAACTCTCCTTTGGTTGTTTGTTTATTATTTGCAGCAGCAAAAAGTATCAACTTTGGCGTTGAACCGATCAATGGTCCACTGGTGTCGAAGTGTTGCGACAGTCTGAGGCGGTGACACTGAGCTATCGATGCTTGCAGGCACTACTGAAGGCACTGGTACTTGAGCCGCGCAGAAGTTCGAACAGCGAGCGATGGGACGTACTGTCAAGTGCGTGTTTTGGTTAGCTTGTATTGAGGTTTTGTCGTATCTACGGCTGTCGCTTTTACTCACTGTTATGTTCTAATCTGTCACTCAATCCACTGTCTCTGCGTTTGACGTGACTGCAAGTTCACTTGTTGCTTAAGTTTTATTTAAAATTTTAAAGTCAAAATTTTGTAAAAAAATTCTAGCGGCTTTTGCACGGCCTTATTTTCCTTATTTGACTGGGTGATAAGTGCAGACCTGCAGACATGAATGCAGACATATTGTGACCTTTATTTTTAGTTTGGTTTTAATAATTAGTGTTTCATTTATATCAGGTGCAGTATTAGTGTGCTTGGAAAAAACACACAACGGCTTTTGTGGTTTCTGACTGCACGTCACAAAGTTCTGGTGTATTTTTTTTACTTTAACTTAGATTGCAGTTATGTATAGGTTAGGCATTCAACTTATGAAGAGATCAGATTGCAGATCTCGGAACTTAGTGTTACTGATTGCATTGTATCATTGAATTATATGTCTCGTATGACTATTCCAGATTATTTTATTATGGATATCATTCTATACTATCACGATATTTAAAAAGAATATATGTAAGTTTAATATATATGAAATTTTTCTTTTTAATAATGTTCTGTTCCTCTTTATCTATATTCTGAATACAAATTTACAAACATTTTTTAATTTCAATTAAAAGTTATTATATCTATGAATCGTCATCATATTGCGTATTCTAATAATAATAGTAATAAATATAAATAATAATGATTATCATTATATTACAGGATACGCAAAATATTTGTAAAATGGCTGGGTATCATTAAACATTTATTACACGAATTTATCACGCATATTTATATCGTTTGATTGGTACATCGAAAAAATTAAAAATTTATGTGGTTTATGTACTAGGCTCTCTTGAAAACTATTACTATTAAAACAAATGCGCATGTGAGGAGTTTATTTTATTTATTCATTCATGTCGTTTGAAATCCGACATATAAAGAATAGGTATCGCTTTTTTAATCTATTGCACACTATACATATGTCGATTTTAGTTAGTAATATATACTTCTTACTTGGATGTCTAGAATCCATTCCATTACTTCAATTTACGTATCATTATTAAAAAGTGAGTGGATTTATGTTTTACGAGTATGTGAACGATAGTTCGCAAGATATTTTATCAACCAGCTGTAGTGAATGATAGTGTCAACATGTTTAATATAGGTACTATGTAAAACATTATGATGTAGTTAATTTATACAGTTTGGGGTTTTAAATTAATTTTAATGGGACCTATTCACGGATGTTGAGTACAGTTTCATTTCACCTTCAACTTTGTGCAATGTCTGAAATCTGACGCTTCCACAGGCAATTCTGTAACCTGGAGGAAAAAGACAGACATATGAAGAAAAAGAAAGGTGGTGACAAAGAAGCTTGAAACGAACTGTCTGCATCCTTTCGATATCAGAGACATCTACTCTGAACTCTAAATTACCTTTGAATGCGTTTAAATAATTAATTTTTCATCGAAAACGTCTGTGCCATGAAATAGGAATTGGATGGTTATTACAAAGGTACCGTAGTTGGTTTTACTGGTTATCCTTGTGTATGATAAAATCCCCGGGGAGTAATCTCCAACGCCCTTGTCAACAAGGATTTACTTCTATACGAAAAAACTCCTACTTAATAGTATAATTGTAAAATATTGTCACATTATGATGAATAAAGAGATAATAAAAATCAGTTACTACTAAATAAAGTATGTTTGTTTATTATATCAGGTACCCACTATGTGCATCATAGTTTAACAAAGGGTGTGAATAAATACTGAATTGATGAAAGATCAGTAAAATGCGTTTGAAATCTCGAATTTGTTTTTCAATTTAAAAATACCCACATTGTATAACAACTTATTTTTTTATTAATTAACATAACCAAGTATAATTCCTATCAACTTTGTAATAAGCTTTTTCCGAGATACATATTATAATTTGTCATTCAAAATGCAATTGAGTTTGAAATTAATAATAATTAATGGCAAGAAAATATATTTGTTATTCAATTGTTACCATCCAATCTATATAGGGAGACCTAAAAAATTTTCTATTCCATTACTTTTCACCAGAGCCAAGCGGGACAGAGAAAAATGATCAGTGATTGTACATATAAAAAATATGAATTACTGGAAAAAGTTGGTTATGTTTGCGTGAAAGAGTCTTAATCTGAATATTTTGCGTGTAGTCTGTGCTTGCCTTGTATATTTATGCTAAGATCATTTTCAACTGAATGAATACTATTATCTTAAATCGATGTGTTCACTTATTCTCATTATCATGTTCCTTATGTTCTTACATTCGCAGACTGTCTCTTTGTCACCTTCCGATTGTTAACCGATCAAGTCATTAATTAAAATAATAAACGTCAGTTCAGTAGTCCCCCACTGCCTTCTCGATTACTTTTACATCGATTACTTTGTTAGTGTAAGGATTGCACATTCATTGGCGGTGGATTGAGTAGCTATTGATGCTTATGTAACTTACTCCTTCTTGTTTGCGCATTTAGTAGGTTCTTCTTCTGGTTATTTAAAAGTTTAGTGTATGGTATATAGAACCCAGCCTTGGTGGGTAAAATTTGGTTTCGCATGCTAATTTGCTATTTATTGCTGCATATTGGATCCCACTGCCTGTGTCGGAATCCCTTCTTTTGATCAAGCTAAATACTTGTTATGTGGTTGAGTGGACTGTAAGCAGGGAGGAGTCTATCACGATTCCAATATTTATGAGTGTATTTTGAGTAATATAGATAATTTAGAAACACGCTATAACTTAAAAACCGTGTATTGTAGAAAATCTGCACTAATTTTTGATGGGACAAATTTATCTAATATTGTGGCGGAGGCTTGAGTTAAGGTTGAGTTGGAATTTAAAAAGGTTAAGAAACATATTGATGATCTGAAGGAATCCGATCAGCGAATCTCCTTAGTTTTTGATAAGGGCTTATTACGACAGTCTGTTCGCCAAAATATTAAGGAGCACATACAGGAGTACATGCACCAAGTTTCATCTATTATAGTTTGGGAGACATATGATCTCCTCTCGAAGGCCTATCAAAGCAATACTCCTCAGCCAGTCCTGCTTTTATATATATAAAGGATACAACCCTGTAGATAATTTATAGGCCTATCGCAATCTTCTTTGTGCTTGAGAAAGTGTTTGAGAAGCTTGTATTAAGTAAGTTCCACAGTTTATATGGTGGCAGACGCAGCCAATATCTGAGAGCCAAGAAGGCTTTATGTCTGGCAGGTCAGCTGCAACCAAACAGACTGTTTTCTAAAGTTATATTTTTAATGCTCAGATGGCTTCTATCTCATCTGATTTTAACAACTCCTTTGACAGAATCTCTCGCATCTTGCTCAATATCATATGCAAGGCCTACTGGTTCTGTGAGCTGTTCCTAGAATGGCTTTTATCTTATCTGAAGAGAATAATTGTAAGAGTCAGTTACGGATCATCCTTGTCGAGCCTTCTGTAACATCGGGTGTTCCACAAGGCTTACATCTCAGCCCGGTGTTATTCAATATCATCGAAAATAAAGTCCCAAATGATCTTCATTGTGGTCATCTTATTTTGCGGATGAATTAAAACTTTTTAAAATTTTGTCTATACAGGATGCGCTGCGATTCAACGAGGAGAAGGTGGTAAGGTGATGTTATTGTAGGTGATGTTGATAACTTTACACCTTTAGCAGAAAGTTCTGATGTATAAATACTCAGTACACAACGTGCTCCTCTTTATACAGAGTTGAAGGATCAGGGATTTGGTCTTCGGCTCTTCACTCTCCTGGGGTTCGCAAGTGGCAGCTCATGTTAACAAGGTGTCCCGCAGCACGGGTGACATCTGGAGGCTGTCCAAGGCCTTCGACGACCTTTACACACTTTACCTTTACTGTACACCTGTTCGGCCTTAGATGAAGTACTGTTGTACTGTGTGGTCACTCCATCAACTCGAGTCCAATTCGAATTCTAAGTGAAGAAACCAACTGCCATAATCTCCTTGAGTTAACTTTAGGATACCTAGTAGCACCCGTTCTACGGTCGTTTTCTACAGGTAAATTTCAGTAACACCTTATACACCCAACAGCACGATGTTGAGAGCATAGCGGCATGACAACCAATTAAAAGACACCATGAACGTTTTAAACTCCTCGTCGTATGTTTTAAGAGGTCTCTAGTTCATACACATCAGCCATAAATAGTATTGATAACGCTGACAAGTTCTTATTCCATTAGTTAATCATCACTGTCATGTTTCCGTTATGATCTGTGATTTCTTTCAAATTATTCTCTTATCCAGATTTATTATTATTATTATTATGTATATTGGTATGTTTAAAATACTTATGTGATAATTATATACTTATTAATTAATTTTTAAGATTTATAGTTATTAGATGCATGTCCGATGATTTTCGTCCCTTGATTTTGTAGTTATATTGTTTATCCTATCTTGTGGATATTTTGTGCTTGTGAAGGAAACAGGATTTTTCTGGACATTTTCCATCGTTCAGTGAAACAAGAAATCAGTAAACACTACGTATCGAGATCTGTAGTATCACTCGAACGTAGTGTTACTGATTTCTTGTTTCACTGAACGATGGCAAATGTGCAAAAAAATCCTGTTTCCTTCACAATCCTTCCATCGTCAAAAATAGCCTTCAAACAAAGAATTTTGTGCTTATTGTTATGTTATTTATCCATTAATTATTTAGGTTATTATTTATTATCTACCGCTAGAGAATCCGAGCAGAATTTCAGTTATTTTCTTTAGTTTTATCCCAACGCATTTGTTTCCTCATTCTCCTTGTCCATACTCCTCCTCATACCTTACTTTGAGCCTGGGCTGTGATTTTACCAAGAGTTTTTGTTTAATCAACTTAGGTTGACTCTGCTCTTAATCTGAGCGTTTGGTTTATCCATTCTAACTACCTTCTCTCGACCCCTGGAATACTTGCCTGTAACTACGGTAGTTATTGTGTTTATAATTATTTCTTCAAAGTTGAATACAAGTTAAATCTTGTATATATATATGATTAGTCTTCTTCTGCAATTATAAGGGGTAAAAAATTTTAAGATATGAGGCAGAATGCTACCCAGCCGTTGGGTCCTCACCAGAGTGCTGTTGATCTTATACATGGGGGAATGAGATGATCTATCGACTGTCTGTCTGGGTATCGTTCCTGAAGGTACACGAAGAGATACTCTCCCGATTACAACTGGACAGCCAAAAAGATATTTCACTATAAGAAGAGGAAAGAAACATCCTGAAGCCGTCTTCTAGATTCATCAGACATCAGAGAGAGAGAGAGAGAGAAAGAGAGAGAGAGAGAGAGAGAGAGAGAGGAGAGAGAGAGAGAGAGAGAGAGAGAGAGAGAGAGAGAGAGGAGAGAGAGAGAGAGAGAGAGAGAGAGAGAGAGAGAGAGAGAGATCTTATTCTACGTGCGTTGTGAAAAATATCACTACCTGAAACTTGATACATAGTTTTCTATTATAAATATCTCCGCTAAGTTCGTTGTCCAGCTTGCTATGGCATGCCCTTTCAGTATTGGACTAGATAACATAAAAGTTATTCACAACACCTTCATGCTTGTTCCCGCCAAATATTTGTTATTAACGGTTCATTATTTTCTCTCATGAATTACATTTATATCACCAAATACTATTTACAGGAATAATGCTAGAAACAAGTTTTTGTAGGAAAAACTTTTTATTCCCTTCATTCATTTCGTTCACGAGATTAGTACGCATTTTTGCCATTAGGGTTTACAATTTTACTATATTAAAATTTAATTCTCTAAGATTTTAAAGACCAAAACGATTTTCAAGTTCTTGAGCTCATACAATAAATAATATAAAAGCCGTGACAAAACAAAACTTTTTCTGCAGGATGAACCACAAAGACTAATTTTCCTAACATACCATCTATGATCTGTGGTTTTATAAATTTACTCATAATAATAATGTGCCAAACTGTCAGACATTATTATGAGTACGTTGCTAACGCATTGATTTGGAAAATACATAAGACTACAATGTGGAAGTTTTTGGTTTTAAACACATAAATTATGAAATCATAAGAGAATACTGTCAATTGGAGATCTATATCGGATCGTATCGCTTAATTCAATTGAGGTTAATTTCCATGACTTGCTGTCACATTATTTTATTCGGCATCTTCTAAGAAATCATTCTATTCATATATGTTACAAAACTCAAAATAACTCTTAGTTTAATTAGAAAACTTAAATTTTAAAAATCACTATTTTAAATGCCGATTAATCTTAATATGAAGCACTAAAACTTTTGTTCCAAAAACCTGGAAATACGAATGGTATTATTAGCTTCTTGGCTATGTACAAAAGTATAGCATGTTTCTCATCCTTTGCAACATTATCCTATCAAATAAAACAAAATAGAAATAAGGCTTCTCATTACGTTTAAACATGGAGACACTCGAATACAAATTGAAAGCACACTATAGTAGAAATTGCTGGAACCAAATGAAGAATGCTAAGCAAACTTCCCTGAGTACGTGAGGAAATTTCACAATGAATTCCTATCTTCGCTAATCTTTATTTCCTTAGTATATAAGAATGTTGAAGTTTACGAGAAATCATCAACGTGTGTTCACGACTCAAATATCTATATATATATATAAAAGAAAGTCGTGTTAGTTACACTATTTATAAGTCAAGAACGGCTGATTCGATTTGGCTGAAAATTGGTAGGGAGGTAGCTAAGAACTGGGAGAAACACATAGGATACTTTTTATCCCGTTCCCGATTCAGGATTCCGCCCCACTGGTCTCTAAAAGTTACGGAAATACCCGTAAGAAATGCATTACAGCAAACATATGTTATTAAGTGAAAGGGCCTGTTCAAATTGAATCAGCTGTTCTTTGTGAACATATATAATGCAACAAAAGAAATATATGTTTATATAATTTAATTACCATTTTAAATTTCTTTACATTTATAGTTTTAAAGCATAGAGTAAGCTTAAGAGAAACAGCAAATTTTGTTTCAACTGTTTCTGCAATCACTGTTAAGCATAGACTTTACTATCCAGATAATACAAATCAAATTTTAATTTTTTTACAATTCAAAGCAATTATCTCTGCATCTCCAAGTCAGATACGTACATTATTTGCTATCATCATTTCGACATGCTTTCCATCGAACCCATCTAACCTGTGGCACAAATACAAGGATAATATGGCAGAAGATATTTTACATCAAATTCGTGTCAGTTCAATAAATTACGATCTTGAACTGAATGAGGAGATACATAATCGGGCCTTGCTCTTGATCGAAGACATGAGTTATCTCATGTGTGGTAGTTTATTAGTCAGGTTAGGAATGCCAGCGCCAAATCGTAAAATGAATGACGCATTTAATCGAGAATTGGAATGGGTACGTGAATATGATTACCAGGAATTAGATTTAGTAGTTCAAACAAATGTGCCCCTGATGAACCCCCAACAAAAGGAAGTTTATGGTACATTAATGAAGGCAATTGATGATGGAAACGGTGGTTTATATTTACATGGTGGAACTGGTAAGACATTCCTCATGTCAGTAGTTTTAGCCACTGTTCGTGCAAGATCCAACATTGCAGTTTCAGTTGCTTCTTCTGGAATAGCAGCCACATTGCTAGAAGGATGTCGTACGGCACATTCTGCATTAAAATTGCCGTTAAATCTTCAATATATTGAAGAACCAACGTGCAACATTACAAAGCGCTCCGCTATGGCGAAAGTTTTATCAGAATCGGAGATCATCATCAGGGACGAATGCACAATAGCGCATAAACGTGCATTGGAAGCAGTTAACCTAACATTCCAAGATCTACGTAATGACTCAAAATGTTTTGGAGGCGCAACTATTTTACTGTCTGCCGATTTCCGCCAAACATTGCCAGTAATTCCCAGATCGATTGCTGCCGACAAAATAAACGCTTGCCTCAAATCATCGAATCTATGGTGCTATGTTAGGAAACTTCAGCTGACAACAAACATGAGAGTTGCATTGCTGAACGATACATCTGCTGAAGATTTCTCTGAGTAATTGTTGACTATCGGTAATGGTCGAGTACCTGTCGACGAATCGAGCAGATTGATTTCATTTCCTCGGAATATCTGTAACTTTGTCTCATCGAAAGACGAACTCATCAATAAAGTATTCCCAAACATCATTACTAACCTCAAAAATAATAAATGGTTGAGTGAGCGAGCAATTTAGGCAGCTAAGAATAAAGATGTAGATGACTTAAACTACATAATTCAGAATGAGATCATTGGTACACTGCATTCTTTCAAATCTGTTGACTGTATAACAAATGAAGATGATGCCACCAACTATCCAATTGAATGTTTAAACGCCTTGGATGTACCTGGCACAATTTACAACTAAATATTGGTTCTGTAGTAATCATGCTTCGAAACTTATACCAACCAAAACTGTGCAACGGAACAACTTTGGTGGTAAGTAAATTGATGAACAATTTGATTTACACCACAATACTCAAAGGTGAGGAAATTCTCATTCCGAGGATCCCGATGATCCCACCTGACATGCCATTTGAGTTTAAACGGTTTCAATTTCCGATCCGTCATGACTGTAAATAAGTCACAAGGCCAATCGTTGAAAGTTTGTGGTCTTAATCTCAAACATCCATGTTTTTCCCATGGCCAATTAAATGTGGCAAGTTCACGGGTCGGAAGACCAACCGCGTTATCTGTTTTCGCGCCTAATAAAAAAAAAAATGTAGTTTACACAAGGTGCTACAATAAATGGAAAAAAAAGAATCATCCAATAATTATATTTTTTTATTTACAATTATCCTAATTTAAAAAGTAAAAAATGTGATCATGTGATATTGCCTTTAAGGCGGGACAAAGTTCGCCGGGTCAGCTAGTACAACATATATAACAGCGAAGCCTTTTACGTGATACGAGGTGTGGGATACTGCTTGATAGTTTCTTAATAAATCCCTCTGAAAATGTATTTAAAGCGCTTCTTTACTTTCTGACATATATTATACTCCTCTAACGCTGCAAAAATTTTTATAATTTTGTTTTTAAATCTATCATTGTCAATTGAGAAAATGTAAACTCGACTAACCAAAGCGAAACTCTTATATCATGCTTCCAAAATGATAATAAATAAGATATAGGAATTTTAAAGCGATTTTAATTTACAGAAAATCTGAATAATAATTGACTAGATATAGCTTACTTTTCCAGAACAAGGAACAATTGCCAAGTATTAACTGATTTAGTTTAAGGAGCTTAGTCCTGCAAGGACCGCAAGGTTGGTTTAATTTGACTTTGACAGAGGCTACTGTACGACGTACGTGGTCGATGGTCTGCAAAAAGTGGTAGAGAAAAGATGTCGTTTGGTATATTACACCACCCATCTTACAGTTGGTTCACAAGCACTCACTGGTTACAATTTTAGCTGTTTGTGAATAAAATTCTCGAATATAGTGCTCCTTATTCAAATTTTATTTGCTTTTCATTCTTGATTGCATGAATTATATGATCTTAATAAGTTGGGAATTTTGAAATAATCCAACATTCTGCGTCCTTTCCAGACAATAAATGTTACTCCTTAAGGAACATTATGTTACTTATATAAAACCTTCTTAGTGGCTTTTTTATGTGTAAGAAAGTCTTCACTTATTCATACAGAAAAGATACCAAATAAGTTTCTTTGTTAAAAGCATTATCAGACGGCCAGCCCTGGGGATTATTACTAAAATAGTGTTTCGTTAGGATATTCTGCAAAACAGTTCCTTAAAATCGACCTATGAGAAATCTGGGTTAGGTTTGTCTTTAATAAGAAACTTAATATATATACCATTATATTATACTTCATTATATTCTACATTACTTCATTACTGATATTTAAGGCTTCAAAATAGATTTTACCATTTACAAATGTAAAACCATTCGTAAATACAAATAGCCGAGGTTTGTGTACTTTTTTATTCTAATATTTACGTTTAATTTTTGAAAACCAAGTACTAGTTTAAATACCAAACTATTATTGATACGAATGAAATTATTTAAATAATATAGAAAGCTTGTAAAGTAGACATCAAAATAAAGAACACTGTAATAGTATTTTAAAGAAGGAAGTTAAATCTGACGATAAAAAGTTCTTGAAACTTGAATTGAGGTTTAAGTAGGCGATATTAGAGCTTAGGGTAAAGAGGATATATTATATATCATAAAATATAATATATATCATATTATATATTATATTATATATGTCGTCAGCCGACTCCAGGTTGTCCTATATATTTTGTAAAGCCAGATCATGTGAGGTCATGGGTCGTCTTATAGTAAAGAAAAACTCTAGTATTTCAATAATCAGGCGTTATGAAAAATTCAGATATGGAAAAAAGAGATGGACGTGGCAAGGCATATAATGCTACAAACAAACTAAAATTTATTTTTATATTACCACATAATAGTTCTTCTTTTTAAACGTCCATAAATAAATGGTTTATTTTCATCGGAATATGTTATAGATAACAAATATATTCGTTAATTTTTAGCGATTTAGAACGAAGCAAGTACACACCAGTGTATACACTATTTGTAAAATGCAAGTAATAAAGAAAATATGTGTTTTATGTAATATATTTTTATTACAATTGGTTTTTTTTTGCTTCGTCATACATCTAAATGTTTTTACACACAAAAATATAACTGTATTTCGAAAAGTAATAATAAAAACTAATGAGTTTGAAATAGATTTTTAATTGAAAAAATATATATGAAGCTTTATTTTTAACATGCTCCAAGTCCAAGGAAATGTTTTACTTCCATGCACTTAATCCTTATTTTTGTTCAAGCAAGTAGATGATCATAACCATGTGCTGCGCTATGGATTTGTGAATTATGGTACAATATATTTCTAAAACTTTGAACAATCCTTGTCACGTTTGTTTACCTTCTCAACAACTACTGTGCATTATTACCAAACTAAAACAATAGTGTAATTGTACATACTACAGAAAGTCAATGATGACCAATAAAGCATCAACAATCTTGGAAAATACAAGAGGAATTTTACCGGTAAATCATATCCTGTAGGAATACAGCTGAACCGTAAAAGACAATAATTGATGACATGTTGTCATAGCCTGAGGATGTCTTTGCTTTTAACGATTTTATAATGTCTGACATTTCCTTCCTACAAACAGGAGTAAAAAATAAAGAATAGGTGATAAAGCAAGGAAGATAATCTGAAAAAACTCCCCCAGTAGAAGTGAAACCATTATGGGAAACATTTATAAAGAAATTATTAATAATATTTGAGACCAGCTTTGGATCACTCACATCAACGCCCTCTTCATCCTTAAAGAGCCTTTTGAAGTAGCATATTTATAAGCTTCCTCTATAAAGATTCGTACACATAATTGATAGGCTAAATATCGAATGTGTGCTTTATAACGCAGATTATTGAAGCCCACGATATAATGCGAGTATAATCGAATGTCTCTCTCTCTTTCTGTCCCTTTCTTTGACGTAATAGATTTTGAGTGATAAAATACACTCGTTTTCGAGTGGTGACAGCCTTTTCCAAATAAATCCACTATAAATTTATCTGTTTAAATTTGGTGTTGTGTGTTATCTTGTTTTTGTTGTGAATGAATGTTGTTTTTCCATCTCTTTCTTTTAAATCTGATTGACTATTGCGGTGAAAAACACAAATAGGCTAATTTGATCTATTGTTCTTATCAAAATGCCACATCATTTGTTCAAAACTCGCAGCAATATTTTCATGAAAGTTGAGTACAAAAATCGTTTTCTTAGGGCCACTAGGCCTACAAATTATTGCAGCGAAGGGATGTTTCCACCTCGAACCATTACTAAGACTAAGAAAAGGAGTCAGCAAAGAACTGTTTTGAGTATTAAAAGTATACTCATTAAGTATACTATTAAGCACCTGAATCGTACTTTTAACATTAAACAAAATGGAAATAGAGGCTACATGGTCAAGTACTCGATTCTTTGTCGTCCACTCTAAAAGTTTTGACAATGCCAACCATCGAATACAAGATAGAAGTGTTTCTTTCAGTTTAATCTCTGTAGGTATGAGGGCGGAGCCTCTTTAGATATGATAGTTGATGATTTTCCAATCCAAGATAGGACTATTTCATTTTTAGTTTCATTTACAGATCCTAGCCTAATATCTGGGTTTCCTGGGCGGAAACCCAGATACTCCGGCAATAGATGCCGACTGGGACTGTCAGGTGAAGATGTCTGAAGATATCATTACAATTCCTGTCGAGTGTTAAACGAGCATTTCATTGATAGTTACAACATTCGGAACAGGTTTGGCGGAAACCCAGATACTTCGGCAATAGATGCCGACTGGGACTCTCAGGTGAAGATGTCTGACGATACAATAAAATTCCTGTCGAGTGTTAAACGAGCATCTCATTGATAGTTACAACATTCGGAACAGGTTTGGCGGAAACCCAGATATTCCGGCAATAGATGCCGACTGGGACTCTCATGTGAACATGTCTGAAGATATCATTACAATTCCTGTCGAGTGTTAAACGAGCATCTCATTGAAAGTTAAAACATTCGGAACAGGTTTGGCGGAAATCCAGATACTCCGGCAATAGATGCCGACTGGGACTGTCAGGTGAAGATGTCTGAAGATATCATTACAATTCCTGTCGAGTGTTAAACGAGCATTTCATTGATAGTTACAACATTCGGAACAGGTTTGGCGGAAACCCAGATACTTCGGAAATAGATGCCGACTGGGACTCTCAGGTGAAGATGTCTGACGATACAATAAAATTCCTGTCGAGTGTTAAACGAGCATCTTATTGATAGTTACAACATTCGGAACAGTTTTGGCGAAAACCCAGATACTTCGGAAAACACTTTAAATGTTTACGATTATGTTTAAAGGAAATTAATTTGATTTACAGTTCAGCAATATTTAATAATTCATAAACATCTATCTCTGTGCTTTAAATTCTTTGAGTATTTTAAAAACCTGTATTTTAAGATTGATTCTTAGATGACATAACTTATAACGGGAGTATAAAGACCTGTAGTGAAGATTGAAGAAACACTATCGGGCTGACTCCGGGAATCGGTTTCAACAGACGACTATTCGTCTGACCCTAAACACTTGGTGTTTAAGGAGTGTTTTTGTGGGTTACACCAAAGGCTGAAACAGGAGTATAAAGACCTGTGTTAAAGATTGAAGAAACACTATCGGGCTGACTCACAGAATCGGTTACAACAGACGACTACTCGTCTGACCGTAAACACTTGGTGTTTAAGGAGTATTTTTGAGGGTTACACCAAAGGCTGAAACGGGAGTATAAAGACCTGTGTTGAAGATTGAAGAAACACTATCGGGCTGACTCAGAGAATCTGTTTCAACAGACGACTATTCATCTGACCGTAAACACTTGGTGTTTAAGGAGTGTTTTTGTGGGTTACACCAAAGGCTTATGAAACGGGAGTATAAAGACCTGTGTTGAAGATTGAAGAAACACTATCGGGCTGACTCACAGAATCGGTTTCAACAGACGACTATTCATCTGACCGTAAACACTTGGTGTTTAAGGAGTGTTTTTGTGGGTTACACCAAAGGCTGAAACGGGAGTATAAAGACCTGTGTTGAAGATTGAAGAAACACTATCGGGCTAACTCAGCGAATCTGTTTCAACAGACGACTATTCGCCTGACCGTAAACACTTGGTGTTTAAGGAGTGTTTTTGTGGGTTACATCGAATGCTTATGAAACGGGAGTATAAAGACCTGTGTTGAAGATTGAATAAACACTAGCGGACTGATTCCGAGAATCGGTCTTAACAGACGACCATTCATCTGACCGTAAACACTTGGTGTTTAAGGAGTGTTTTTGTTGGTTACACCAAAGGCTTATGAAACGGGAGTACAAAGACCTGAGTTGAAGATTGAAGAAAGACTAGCGAGCTGACTCCGAGAATCGGTTTCAACAGACGACTATTCGTCTGACCGTAAACACATGGTGTTTAAGGAGTGTTTTTGTTGGTTACACCAAAGGCTTATGAAACGGGAGTATAAAGACCTGAGTTGAAGATTGAAGAAACACTAGCGAGCTGACTCCGAGAATCGGTTTCAACAGACGACTATTCGTCTGACCGTAAACACTTGGTGTTTAAGGAGTGTTTTTGTTGGTTACACCAAAGGCCTATGAAACGGGAGTATAAAGACCTGAGTTGAAGATTGAAGAAACACTAGCGAGCTGACTCCGAGAATCGGTTTCAACAGACGACTATTCATCTGACCGTAAACACTTGGTGTTTAAATAGTGTTTTTTGTGGGATATACGAAAGGCTTATGAAACGGGAATATAAAGACCTGTGTTGAAGATTGAATAAACACTAGCGGGCTGACTCAGAAAATCGGTTTCAACAGACGACCATTCATCCGACCGTAAACACTTGGTGTTTAAGGAGTGTTTTTGTGGGTTATACGGCTTATGAAACAGGAGTATAAAGACCTGTGTTGAAGATTGAAGATCACTAGCCCTTAACTGCTTTGATGAAGTACACTTACGTAACTGCCTTGCTGGGGTCAATAGTGATCCCAAATTGTTTTGGTTATAAATAATCACACACATGTCATAAAGTAAAAGAACCTATTTATTACCATTGAAACCAACTATTTTAATAGCCGATTGTACATTATTAAGGCATTATAAAATTATAAATAATTTTTTACCTATTTTAATTATGACATTGAAATTTTCAGATTTTTCTGTCATATACTATTTAAACATTTTGTTTAAGTAGTAAAGTTTTTAATTTTACTGAAAGTCTCTTGTTTTTATCTTCCTCTAGAATGGTCTCAATCACCTGTAAAAACAAAACTTTGCTATAAAAAACTATTTGGTGAAACTTTACCTCCAAAGTTACCAAATATTGTTTTAGTGAAAAAATTAACTATAGAATATAACTTACCCTTTTAAGTCCTGCAGCCATCGCATACAATTATCTGGCTACTGTGCTGCTTACATACCCCTTTTAGACAGTTGCTGCATTGTGTGGGATGCTTTTGATCCTTAGATCTTGGGCACAGATAGCAGCGATGACGTTTAGATGCAACTTCAGTTTCTCTTGACAGTGTTGTTACACCTCCTGGCATCACCTTTCTCATGGTGGCTCTTAGTTCTCTGGGAAGAGGAATTTCCTTAGAACGTCTCACTAAACGCTGTGAAATCGAGTCATATCCAGAAGATTGAAGGAGAACTCTAGCATTGACACCAGCAATATCCATAACTGCGTACCATACGGCAACAGGCCATCTCTGAGTGCGGCGACTTACTGAGAACTGGGTACACTTTTGATACATCGAATGAACTCCTACCTTGGTTGTATTATAGAAGTCGATTATCTCAGGGAGTTTGTCATCACGATTTGTCAACATAAATTTCTCATGGTGCATTGTGGAAATCATGACTACGGGTCTGTTGTACTTTGGTGTATAAGAAACTAAAGTTTTGTTAGAGTTGAAAGCAAACTGAGAAGAAAAAAACCTGCCTTTTTCTTATTGGGTAGAAATGATTTCGGAATTTCCAGTTTGTTTTTTTTAGTGTTCCAACATAGGTGAGGCCGTTTTGAGCTAGTTCGTTCACAAGTTCTATTGAAGAAAAATAGTTATCACCTGTGGCATTACGATTTGATTGAACTATCGGCTCTACTAAAGATAGAACAGTCTGTGTGGGCTTCAAAAGCTTTTTTGGATTGGGCACTGTCATTGCACAATAAACATGACCGTTGACAAAATAAAATGATCTAGCATCAGCCAAAATGAATATTTTTATACCGTACTTTGACGGTTTGCTCTTCATATAAACTTTGTGACGGAAGCTGCCTTTGAATGCAACTAGCATTTCATTCACCGTAGAATATTGTCCACAGCAATAGTTTGATTTTGAGTTCGAAACGAACATGTTAAAGACATCTGATACAGCCGCTAGTGGATCACTTGCCTTCCTGGCATCTCTGGTTGATGCATCATCAAACCTCAAAGCATAAAGCAAAAATAAAAATCTACTTTTGGACATGGTTGATCTAAACATATCTCTACCTGTACCATCAGTGGCAAAGAGCGCCGATACATCTTCATGATTGGATTTAAATACTCCAGCCAAGTACAAAGTCCCAAAAAAGCATCTAATTCAACCTTGTCTAAATAATTCATGTATCCACTTTTTAAACTTTCACTAGAATGATTAGCTGCAAGCTCAGTTGTTTTTTCATTAGTATGCTCAAGAATTCTTTCCAAAATGTTATTATCAATAATTAGACGCCATGATTGCAAGGGCTGTTCAGGCTTATTGGCCCAAGGATTACCTCTTATTCCTGGTAATCTACTAATGATATTGTGGGCCCGTACGCGACTGGATGGGGGAGTATGGAGACTCTATTTATAAGGACAAATATTCTTTTTCACCATCATTTGATTTTTGCGTCCCAAAATACAACGAACTGCAATACGATTACCTAGATTATTGTCTTGTGCTGTCTGCGGCTCATATTCATTTCCATTATCTGAGTGGTAGGCCTGGTCCTACACTGTGTACACGCTGTCCACGACGCTCCGTAGCTTAATTAAATTTATCGCAGTTTATTTTCATTCCAGTTACGAACTTTGACTAATTTGATATTATTATCAGTGGCTAAATCTTATCAGTGAGTCCGACTATATTGTACTGCCCCAGTAAGTAATATTCCTCAAGTAATCTAATCACTGCACTAACAAGGTTAGACCTGACGACAGCAGTACAATCACGTTATTTTCATTGATTACGGAGCGCCGACCTTTATCTTTTGACAATATTGCGTTGATATCTTATCTGCAGTTGCGGTAGCATTGATAGCGTCTTGGTTTAATAAGCCGAAGATTCCCGGATCGAATACTAGTACCTGACCTATCTTTTTGCATCACGTTACCTCACATCATTTTAAATTTTTTATCACTTGTTATTTATTTTAAAGTTTTTAGTTGTTGTTAGATTTTTTATTGCATGGACTATTAATACATTAGAGTTTAATTGCGTTTTATTCTATTATTTATTTTTTAAATATCAATTTTAAAACAGCAGACATGAGCTTAAATATTGAGTTCACTAAAAATGGAAAGCCAAACATTTTACTTAACGGCCATAAATACCGAGGAAAGCTACACATTGAAATCTGGTGAGATTATTTGGCGCTGCCTTGGAAGGAGTTGTGGAGCGACGATTAAGTCAGATTCTGAGAGAACAACCGTTGCTAAAGTCAAACAGTAAACACTCAGGTCTCACCCTGTCACTATGAGGGCACTGACATCTCCGCAGATGAGCTCCTCGTCCCCGGCTACTCCATCCGCCACCGGGACTGCTGTGACTCGCGCTTCAGCGACGCGTTCGCCCGCACCCGCGGCTGAGATCGTTGCGACCCCGCCCTTCCGCGACGCGTTCGCCCTCACATTCTGGGGACTCCCACAGGGACGTTGACATCAACTGTGGCGTCATGCCGTCCGTCACCCACCCTGCTTGCTAGATCGCCTTTTGAGGAATCGTCTCCCAACACCACACCACGTCCCGGCCCTCTTCACTGTACGTGTGGACTGGAGGCTGAAAAACATGGAGTTAAAGAGGCGTATAGAACAACTTACAGCCGAGAGAGATCAGATTCTTGACCACTCCATCCAGTCTGACGCGCGTCTCCTCCAGTTTACAGATCAACTCTTTGTGGCGAACTCGTCACTGATTGAGACTCCTGGTGGCCGTAACAACTGATTGCGCCGTACAGTGCGAACTGTCCTCGTCTGTGGTTTGTCAGGAGCCGCGCTGCAGTGAAAACCAGGGACTTAGTTACTAGTCTTAAGAATACCGTTGAGGTCTGGAGGCTGAGCTGGGGTGTTTCAGGGCGGAAGCTGTGGAGGAAAATCACACCCTTAATAACAACACAAAGGATGAGGGATGGGTATTGGTTAAAAGCAAACCCAAGAGGAAGTCGAAGAAGAAGAAGAGAAATCCAAACCCTGCGAACAAATCATCTGCAAATCATCACGCCAAAAATACCCCTAGAATCGGACCCGCCTTTTCCCTCAGCTACATCTCGCAGACACCACCCACCCACCAACCATCCCCAAGATATCGAGGACGATAGCAGGAAACAGTTTCCATTTCCATTGGTGTACATCGAGGGAGACAAGCCACGTTCGTCATCTGGCCGGCTTAGTTCAACAACGTGTGAACCGGCGACGAGGGTGAGTGGCACCTGCAGGCCGGGGGCCGGGCTTCTGACGGTGACTTCTGGTGATCTGCCTCCGCCTGGGAGCTGCTGCATTCTGTTTGCTGGAACGAACGATGTCGCTGCTGACGAATCCGACAACATCCTCGAACATCTCGAGCGACAATTAACTGCTCGTCTCAGCTCATCGGCCGTTATCGTTTCCACGGTTCCACACCGGCATGATCTCCCTGAAGACCACCCCGTGAACCAGCGAATTGACTTGGTCAACTTTTACATCGAGGAGCTGTCTATTCGACATGAGGGGGTGGAGCTCCTAAACTTCAATTTGATTGGAAGACGGTGGTTCACTCGCCACGGAATGCACTTGCGTCTGCCTGGCAAGCGGCTGTTGGCTGATTTGGTGTTGGAGAGTCTCCATCGCTGTGCTCGGTTATTTGCCGCGCGTCTCCCGGCCTCGCCTGCTGCCGCCGCCCCTGCCTGTGCGTCTCATTCCTCTCCGCCCTGCCTTCCTGCTGCTGCCCTGGACAGTACATCGTCTACGCAGCCTCCTTTCACTGCACCGGGGCCCCACCCTGTCGGTGCCTACTCCGAGACCGCCGCTCAGGAGCTTACCACCAATGGCACATGTCAAAAAAACTATTGTTTACTGACAGAGGTGAAAGTAGGATAGGGGCACCAGAATACGGTTTTAAATTCAATCAGTCAAAATTCCAAATCAAACAACATCAAAATTTTCAAAATTCAAAAATGAAACTTTTTAAACTGATTCATCTTAATGCTCAAATTGCTACCAACAAGGTTGATGAGCTGACACTCTTTTGTGAAGAACTTGCGCCAGATATATTTATAATCTCGGAGCATGGCTTCACTAAAGAAAACATAAAATTTTTCAAAATCAACAACTTTGAATTGGCCGGTTCTTTTTTGCCGAAACACGTCCAAAGGGGGTGGTGTAGCAATCTTTACTAGACGTTCAATTACTTTTCAAACCGATCAAAGTCGGTTTACAGCTGTGAACTGACCTTTGAGGTTGAAGGAATAAAAATAAAAACAAATCAGTTCGGGAAAATCTTGGTCTTTGGGTTGTACCGGTAACCCAATGGTTGTGTTGATGTTTTTTTTGAAAAACTTGAAATTCTTTTAAATTTCCTCAACACATCTCAAACAAAATTCTTTATTTTGGGGGACTTTAACATAAACGTGCTAGATCATACCCCACCCCCTTACCCAGCGGTTCCGCGATTTATTGACTTCATTTGGCTTGATCTGGTCAGTAAACTCCCCAACTCGTGTATCTGGCACGACGAGTACAGCCATCGACAATGTTGTCACTAACATTTCACAAGTCAGAGTTTCCGTGCTTGATGCCGCCATCTCGGACCACCGCGCTCAGATGGTCGAGGTCATTGGGTGTTCCCCGGATGTCGAGGGCCAGGCTCCAAAAATATTAAGAGTAAACTCGACAGCAGAAACATTGAACAGCTCAGGAGTTTTCTCGGGGGTGAATCCTGGACATTTCTGGATCATTTCCGTGATGCGAATGGGATGTTCAATGCGTTTAACGAACGTTTCTTATTTTATTGAACAGTTCATTGCCCTTTCAAAAAAATCAAAAAGGTTTCAAAATTTCAAAAAAAACATCATGGATTACTCCAGGTATTCAGATATCCAGAGAAAAAATTCAGGTTCTATCACTCTATCTATATATGCACTGAAAATGAAAATTTTAAAAGTTTTTTTCCGAAATTAAAGAAGAGTGTATAGAAGAGTAATTAAAGCCGCAAAGGCCTATGACATTGAAAAAAAAACCTTAAAAACATGTGACAACTTTTCTAAAACGGCCTGGTCAATTATTAATAATGCATCAAACCTTTCTAAAAAAACCCAACAAAATCAAAATTATCGACAACGGTACAAAAGTAGAGGATCCCTCGGTGGTTGCTGGATTATTCGGTCGTTATTACGATTCGATGACTGTGATGGCGGAGGGCACCGAGGGACCTCTCCCCGCCGTAAGAGTTTCCCGGCGGCGATGACGTCCATGGCTTTGGCCCCTGTGGGTGAGGGGGAGGTGGCTCGCGTCTTGCGGAGTCTCAAGGCGAAAAAGTCCTGTGACATCCAAGGGGTATCGTCATGGTTAGTTAAACAATGCTCCAAGCAATTGTTGGCACCATTGACCAAACTGATCAATTTTTCTTTTGAAACAGGCACCTTTCCAGACAAACTAAAAATTGCGAAAATCATTCCGATTTTTCAAAAGGACGATTCCTTGTGTGTGACTAGCAATTATCGTCCAATTTCTGTTTTGCCTGCCATCAGTAAAGTCTTTGAAAAAATATTTTTGGCACGACTGGAAACTTTCCTCTCAAGATTTGAAATTCTCGAACCAGAACAATATGGATTCAGAAAAAAACAGATCAACAGTCGATGCAGTCACAAAACCTTGTTGAACTCGTTGTCGATGGGTTGGAGAGAAGAGAACATGTGCTCAGCATATTTCTTGACTCTCAAAGCCTTTGACTGTGTGCACCATGCGACACTGCTGCACCAGTTAGAGGAATGCGGCATTCGAGGTTTGCCGCACAAATGGGTCATGTCTCTATCTCAGTGACAGGGTCCAGTGTGTACAGATCGAGAATGTCCTGTCAGACAAAAACACAAGTAACCCAAGGTGTTCCCCAGGGATTCAATTCTTGGCCCAGTTCTTTTTAATCTCTATGTCAACGGACTGAAAATCATCTATCCAGCATGGTAAAGTGATTCAGTACGCTGATGACACGACTATTTGTGTAAAGGCAAAATCAGCTGCTGAATTAGAACTCAAATCATTTCTTGATCTAAATCTTTGCATTCAACATTTCAATGAAATGAACTTGCAAGCAAACAATTCAAAGTCAAAATTTTCATTAAATTTTGTTTTCAGCAGCGCAATGAACAAAACAAAATCACTGTGATGGTGGATGATGAACTCATTGAAGAAACATCTTCCACAAAGTTCCTTGGAATACATCTTGACAAGGAGTTGACTTGGAACGGTCACATTGACAGCGTTTGCTCTAGAGTTAATTCAGGCATTTATGCTTTGCGTAACCTAGCACAATTCTGCTCCCTCGAACTCTTAAGAACAGCCTATTTTGGGCTTGGTCCATACTCACTTGGAGTACGGAATCAGACTTTGGGGTAGCTGCTCTAAATACAAGCTGGAAAGGGTATTTAGACTTCAGAAAAGAGCTGTCAGAACCATCTTGAAATTGAAAACAAGAGAGTCGTTGTAGAGAAGCATTTTAGGGAGCTTAGATTATTGACTTTTACCCTCCCTCTATATCTTGGAGGTCGCTCTGTACTGCAGGTCAAGGTGCACTTTGACTCAAGGCAGAGATGTTCACTCATATGATACTAGAGGTAGGGATAACTACAGAATTTCAACCACACAGAAGTACAGCCTTTGAACGGCTGCCATCTCAAGTTGGTGTCAAAGTAATCAATTGCCTTCCTGAATGCATCAAAAATCAAAACCTGAATCTTTTCAAGACTCGTTTAAAGCATCTTTTGGTGTCTAGTGCCTTTTTATACGATTGAGGAGTTTTTTTCAATACCGCTGGGACAATTAGTAACCCCCCTACCCGATATTCTGGTGTTGAGAGTGTGATTGTTTGCATGATTGTTGAGAGATATGTATGTATGTTTGAGTGAGCTTCAATGTGTATGAATGGCTAGGAAGAATATGACGCTTGCAACACAATTGTAAAATTGTAACAAATGCAATAAAGAATTTATTTATTTTATTATTATTTATTTATTTATTTATCTTGTGAATCGTTGAAAGATGTTTGAGGAGAACGCTGATCACGTTGTGAATCCACTTTGAATAGGCGCTTGGCTACACTGAACACTGATTGGGGGAGAATCCTGGAGACGTGTAGACAAACATGCAAAACGCTTGGAAGGAGGATGGTCTTCAGGTGAATAATCTGTATCGATATCGGAATCATCATTGAAAAGTTCAAAGCTTTCTTGATACAGGTAATTAGCTTTGCTTTTGCAGGACCTGTTAGTTTTTTCTTGAAGATTATGCTTAGGTTGACTAATTTCAGCACTCGTTGATGGGAGGTTGTTGTCAAAAATATCTTCAAATTCAGTATAAGACGATTCAGGTTGATCTGATTCACACTCATTATCAATGCAAAAATCATTGTTATCGACTTCTGAACGAGTGTCATGGTCACTTTCCACAGCAGGTCCATCAGAAGTTTCGGAACAGACTTCTATGTCCGAAATATCATCCAGAACACGATCAATTTCCCTGTCTCTTAGTTCGGTCATGATAATATGTATAAAACAATCCACACACTTCAAAAAACTGTCAAAAACACGTAAATAAAAAAAATTACAATTTAGACTTATACAAATTGTACACGCAAAAAAGGCTACACAACTGCCTTGGTGGGGTCAAACTTGACCCCAGGCGACAATCTACCGCATACAGAAATAGCGCAGGAAGTAACAAAGAGCAGACCTCAGCGCGTCTCGAAGGTCACTGACATTACACAGACTAACGTCAAGCCATGACTGCTCCCTAGCGGTTAAAAAATAAACTAAAAACATGTGGGGTCAGTATAGACCCCAAAAAGGCAGTTAAGGGCTAGTAGGCTGACTCAGAGAATCGGTCTCAACAGACGACCATTCATCTGACCGTAAACACTTGATGTTTTAGGAGAGCTTTTTGTGGGATGGACCAAAGTCTTATGCCACTATGGTATATATAGTCCGGTGTACAATTACAGTACTTCATTATATTCAACAATATCGTGGGTTAGAAATCAGGAAGAACAACCCGAAATAGAAGAAGGAAAATTTAAGTTATTAAAGGATATTAAGATTAAGACGAAAACATTACTCTACCACAACATAGAAAAGTTAAATAAAGTTCAAATCCTTTCACTTATTGAAGACATTTGATACAACAGGGGCATATTTTTGGTCATAGAAATAGCATTATTATGCCAATTGTGTTTCAGATTAAGTAGTTAAGTAAACATATCTCTCACGATATTCACATATGGTTAATACTCTTCGTTCCGGAAAAGTTCTCGGAAAGAAGGATTCTGTCACGGAGTCTGCGTAACAAGACATGCCACAGTAAGTCGTTACTACGACAATATATATCTACTGCTACATACCTTCATAGATGGCCCCTCACTATTTGAAAGCTAACAACCCAATTCAATACACTAAATATGGCGACCTTCATTATTTGAAAATTACGAAAGTAATTTATAAGGTATTTATTTTTGTCACATAATCTGTATTGAAGTGTCAATCACGAGTCAAAGCCAGGCATTCTACCATATCATTCAACCACGATATACGAGTATCACACTTGGTCAACAGTTGTCAACGAAGTAATAAAGAAGATATTCTCTGATAAAATCTGCGTTGTTGTGTCACTCACTTGTCACAACAAGTCATTGTACAATGTCATTCCTCCCCGACAGGTCATACTTGTTCAACGCTTTTGTTACATAGAGAAATCGTTGGAGGAATGTCATCTGTGTTGCTCCGCCAATCATGTGTCAAAGCAAGTCATTGTACAATGTCATTCCTCGTCGACAGGTCATACTTGTTCAACGCTTTTGTTACATGGAAAAATCATTGGAGGAATATCATATGTCATAAAATCTGTGTTGCTCTGCTAATCATGTGTCAAAACAAGTAATTTTACAATGCCACTCTACGTTATATTAAAAATTGTACATAGGTTGAAAATTAGTTAATTTAATCATAATGTTAGAATTAACATAAAAATATTGAGATAAAAATATAGAAAATTTAAAAAAAAACAGGAACTCAAAATTTATGTTAAACTTTATTATTTGGAAAATATTTTACAATTTAACAATTTTAAATTCCAAAATATTTTATTTAATGAGGTTTGCACGATTCTCCATCTAGGGATCTGGCTAAGTTTTTCAAATATTTTTGCTTTGTACTTATGGTTAACTGTTAAACCTTACTGTAATGTATTGAATTACAATAATAATTATAATAATAATTATTATACATATTATAAATTGTTACTGGCAAGTTAAAGCCACAGCCAAAGACCAACTGTATGATCGTATGATGCTGTGACGTCATATGGGGTGATCAGTTTGAATAAATGCCATTGGCTGTTCTCATCACGCCACCAGATCATACCACCACTACCACTTCTAGTGTCCTGCCCTTGTCTCTCTCTCAGTTACCCTCCAACCTTAACCGAGCACAGTCGATGATGTAAACTAATTCAGTCTTTTATTCCGATTCCCCGTAACCCGTACACAACAATTGGCGACGAGGTATTAATGCGATCCCGCGAGTGCAATGCAACCTGTTCGATTGTGCGTAAATAATTTCTCCGAAAATTATAGTGGGAGGAAGTGTGTCTGTAGTTTGGCGTCACGTGGACTCAAAATCGGTACATTTTGATGTTGGAAGACAAGGTCGTAAATTGGAACATTTCGTCTTTATTTAGTGAAACAGTAAAAATGGCGGGAATTATTGGCGGAATCGGTGACTTCGACAACAGTGCAGAAACTTGGAATTCGTATGTTGAACGATTTGAATTATTCGTTGACTGTAACAGTATTAGTGACGACAAAAAGGTTAGTACGTTACTAACAGTCGTGGGTGTGAAAACGTACAGTTTGTTACGAGATTTATGTACGCCGGAAAAACCTTCAGTGAAAAAGTTCGATGAATTAGTGAAGTTAATTCAGGACCATTTGTACCCGAAGCCATCATTCATAGCTGAAAGGTACAAGTTCAGCAAAAGGAATCAGCAGGAAGGAGAATCAGTCGCAGAGTACATCGCCAGCCTCAAGAAGTTGTCTGCATACTGCGAGTTTGGCGCATCCCTCAACGACTATCTCAGAGACAGACTGGTGAGCGGCATCAGGAGTGAGTCGACCAAGCAGAGGCTGTTGGGAGAGACCACCCTAACCTTCGACCAGGCTGTGAAAATAGTCTGCTCAGTGGAAGCGGCGGAGAAGAAGGCGGCGGCATTGACAGTGAACGGCGGCAGCCGGGTCCAGCGGATTGCAGCGCATCACCACCCACATGTGAGAGTCGGCGGCAGCGGTGGCAGCGCGAGCTACAACGCAAGGCACGAAGTCAAGGTGCAGTGTACGTGCTGTGGGCAGTGTGGTCACAATAGGAAGCAGTGCAAATTGTTTGGTGTTGTGTGTCACAAATGTGGTAAAAGAAATCACATATCTAACGTATGTCGATCTACTGAAATTAGTAAGTTACCAGACAATCAGCTTTCGAAAGTTAAGAAAGGTATATCTTATCAGTCTAATTTTCAAAACAAGAAAAATAAAGATTATAAGAAACATAATTTTGTAAATGATAGTTCAGAACTGTCAGATTCAAATAATTCTAAGAATTATGTTCAGAGTGATGAAAATCTTGAGAGTTATGTCGAGGACATACAGAATTTATTTAAAGTAAATGAAACTCACGGTGAAAGAATTAGAGTTGACCCAATTAAGATTAAAGTCCTAGTGCAAGATCGAGAAACCATATTTGAAGTTGATACTGGAGCTAGTGTCACAGTGTGTAGCGAGGATTTTTATGAAAATAATTTTAGTTCTTGTAAATTGTTAGAAAACGACCTAACTTTGAGTTCGTACACTAATGAACCTATTATACCTGTGGGCAAAGTTAATGTTGATGTTTGCTATGAGAAAATACATAAATGCTTAGATTTGTATGTGATTAGAGGAGGTTCACATCCTTTAATGGGTCGTGATTGGCTTAAAGTACTGGGAGTTGACATTTCGTTTAAAAATAACTTGTGTGTTATAAACAGACCTATAGATAACAAGGCTAATTTCGAGACAATGACGTCCGAGCTAACTAATCAATTTCCAGAAGTGTTCACTGAGAAACTAGGTCAGTATACAGGCGAACCAGTAAAACTAAATCTAAAAGAAAATGCTAGACCTAGGTATTTTAAGCCAAGACCGATACCATTCTCATTGAAAAGTAAGGTAGAAAAAGAACTGCAACGCTTAGTTGACGAACAAGTGTTAATTCCAGTAAGCAGCTCGGAATGGGGAACGCCCATTGTACCAGTATTAAAAAAGAACGGTGAAATTAGGCTATGTGGAGACTTTAAAGTTACTCTAAATCAGTATCTAGAAGTAGACAAGTACCCTATACCTAGAATAGAAGATTTATTTTCAAATTTACAGCATGGAGAACGTTTCTCTAAAATAGATCTTAGTCAAGCCTATATGCAATTAAAGTTAGACAGTGAGTCACAAAAATTATGTACAATTAGCACGCATAAGGGTCTTTTCTCATATTGTAGAATGCCTTATGGAATCTCATCAGCCCCAGGCATATTTCAAAGAGTTATTGAACAATCTTTGCATAATTTAGAAGGCATATCAGTGTTCATGGATGATATTCTTATCACCGCACCTAATAACGAAACTCATGTAAGTAGGTTGCAAGAGGTTTGTAAACGCCTGAGTGAAAAAGGATTTACCGTAAAGAAAGATAAATGTACGTTCTTTGTAGACAAAATCGAGTATTTAGGTTTTAGTATCGATAAAGATGGACTGCATACCTCTGAATCTAAAAATAAAGCTATAAATCAAGCACCTGTACCTAAATCTGTCACTCAAGTCAAAGCTTTTATTGGCTTGGTAAATTATTATGGAAAGTTTATCAATAATTTGTCAACAATCTTGAGTCCGTTGTACAACTTGTTAAAAAAGGACGTGCCATTTGATTTTGATGAAAAATGTCTCAAATCATTTAGCCATGTCAAGGATGTTTTGACTAAAGCACCAGTTTTGGCGCATTATGATTCAAAGTTGCCTGTAAAACTAGCAGTAGACGCAAGCTCGACAGGGATGGGCTGCGTACTTAGTATCATAACCCCTGAAGGCGTTGAGAAACCTATTGCATACCACTCTCGTACTTTATCACCAGCAGAATTTCAATATTCACAAATAGATAAGGAAGCTTTAGCAGTAGTATATGGAGTAAGGAAATTTCATCAATATTTGTATGGCCGAAAATTCACATTGTGTACTGATCACAAACCTTTAATTAGCATATTTGGACCGAAAAAGGGTTTACCTGTTTTCGCAGCAAACCGATTACAAAGATCGCATTATTTTTAAGTGGATACAATTTTGATGTACAATATGTAAGGTCAGAAAAGCATGGTAACGCAGACGCATTATCACGCTTACCATTAAGCACTAAACACGTTGTAAATAATAACAATTAACCAAGGTGGAAAGGTACCTATTTACATTGTATCGCTGAAAGTTCAGTACCTTTAACTTTTGAAGATGTAAAAGCTGAAACCCAAAATGATCCTATTATAAAACAAATACATAACTATCTGATGTACGGATGGCCAAATCTTTTGTCAGGAGAGAATAGGGAATTGTTACCTTATTTCCAAAGGAAGGACGTGCTAACAGTTGAGCATGGCATTGTTATGTGGGGATATAAAATTGTTGTTCCTAACAAGTTGCGTAGCTACGTATTAAATGAGTTACACGCGAGTCACTTGGGAATTGTAAAAATGAAGTCAGTAGCAAGATCCTATATTTGGTGGCCAAATATAGATGAAAACATTGAAAGCCTAGCGAACAATTGCTCTTCCTGTCTTATGGAACGTTCTAGTCCTAGTAAGAGTAATCTACATGTTTGGCACTATCTATCTATGCCATGGGAAAGATTGCATATTGATTACTTGGGTCCTTTCAAAGATAAGACCTACTTGGTAGTAATTGATGCTTACACTAAGTGGTTGGAAGTATTTGAAGTAGGCTCTACTTCAGCTAAGCTAGCTATAGAAAAGTGAAGAGAACTATTTTCTAGATTTGTATTACCTGTCACTATCCATAGTGATAATGGACCACCATTTACCTCAGTTGAATTTAAAAATTTCATGCAACTTAATGGTATAAGACATACATTTTCACCAGCTTATCATCCTCAGTCTAATGGTCAGGCTGAGAACTCAGTTAAGTATGGTAAACGTAAAATAAGATTGGCTTTTCAAGAAAATATTGATACTAAAGTAGCCTTGAATAGGATGTTATTTCATTACAGAAACTCCGTTCATAGTACTACTAACGAGACACCTGCCAAATTAATGTTCAATAGACCACTAAGATGCAGGCTAGATTTACTCAGACCTAATGTAGCCAGAACTGTGCAATTAAAACTGGACAAACAAAAAGAATATTTTGGCGGTAGAAAAACGAGAATTCTATTTCCTAATCAATCTGTATTAGTGAGAGATTATCGCTCTAAAGACAAATGGATAGAGGGCATTGTAATAAAACAGTTAAATAATGTGATGTATTCTGTTATGACAAAAACTGGTTTAATTTGGAGTAGACATATTGATCAGCTGATAGGACTACACAGTAGTATTGTTGACAGTGACAGTCAAATTCCACCATCTCAGGACCGTACAGTTGCGGAGCGTGAGACAGGCGCTCAGTGTCCGCCAACTCCAAGCCCAGTCAGAATTAGTAACACTGACCTCACTAGATCAGCTGGTCTCTCCCCCTCCTCACCGCATCATACCTCTCCATGTCACATCACTACCCCTCATTCTAGACCACGTCTTTCTCTACCCTCAGCTGTTCCTTCTCCTGTCACTAGAACAGCTGATCATACAAACAGATACCCAACTCGTATTAGGAAACCTGTAGAGAAATTAAACTTGTAAATAACTTACAGTACTTAAGGATGACATTTAATAATTATATGTGTTATTTATATTTAAATGTGTTTATTATATATTTATTATTACACTTGTATTGTTTAATTTATCTATGACTTGTGTGAATTTAATTTATTTTGAAATTTGGAAGGGAGGAAATGTAATGTATTGAATTAAAATAATAATTATAATAATAATTATTATACATATTATAAATTGTTACTGGCAAGTTAAAGCCACAGCCAAAGACCAACTGTATGATCGTATGATGCTGTGACGTCATATGGGGTGATCAGTTTGAATAAATGCCATTGGCTGTTCTCATCACGCATCCAGATCATACCACCACTACCACTTCCAGTGTCCTGGCCTTGTCTCTCTCTCAGTTACCCTCCAACCTTAACCGAGCACAGTTGATGATGTATACTAATTCAGTCTTTTATTCCGATTCCCCGTAACCCGTACACAACACTTACATAAAACACAAACATGTGTTTATTTCTCTAAATAGAGCATGATACTTAATTTCTACATAAACATGAGTGGATTTTACGATATCAATTTATAAAGTTTAGCAGAATGACATTCAGGCCTGCTGAGAGAGAGATTTCTATTTTGTCTCCCTCATCTCGAGAATAAAATGAGCAATAGACTTGACAGCATGTAACCTCAAGAAACATGTGCTAATAACATAATGACAATTTATAAAGTTTGGCAGAATGACATTCAGGCCTGCTGAGAGAGAGATTTCTATTTTGTCTCCCGCATCTCTAGAATAAAATGAGCAATAGACTTGACAGCATGTAACCTCAAGAAACATGTGCTAATAACATAATGACAATTTATAAAGTTTGGCAGAATGACATTCAGGCCTGCTGAGAGAGAAATTTCTATTTTGTCTCCCGCATCTCGAGAATAAAATGAGCAATAGACTTGACAGCATGTAACCTCAAGAAACATATGCTAATAACATAATGACAATTTATAAAGTTTGGCAGAATGACATTCAGGCCTGCTGAGAGAAAGATTTCTATTTTGTCTCCCGCATCTCGAGAATAAAATGAGCAATAGACTTGACAGCATGTAACCTCAAGAAACATGTGCTAATAACATAATGACAATTTATAAAGTTTGGCAGAATGACATTCAGGCCTGCTGAGAGAGAGATTTCTATTTTGTCTCCCGCATCTCGAGAATAAAATGAGCAATAGACTTGACAGCATGTAACCTCAAGAAACATGTGCTAATAACATAATGACAATTTATAAAGTTTGGCAGAATGACATTCAGGCCTGCTGAGAGAGAGATTTCTATTTTGTCTCCCGCATCTCGAGAATAAAATGAGCAATAGACTTGACAGCATGTAACCTCAAGAAACATGTGCTAATAACATAATGACAATTTATAAAGTTTGGCAGAATGACATTCAGGCCTGCTGAGAGAGAGATTTCTATTTTGTCTCCCGCATCTCGAGAATAAAATGAGCAATAGACTTGACAGCATGTAACCTCAAGAAACATGTGCTAATAACATAATGACAATTTATAAAGTTTGGCAGAATGACATTCAGGCCTGCTGAGAGAGAGATTTCTATTTTGTCTCCCGCATCTCGAGAATAAAATGAGCAATAGACTTGACAGCATGTAACCTCAAGAAACATGTGCTAATAACATAATGACAATTTATAAAGTTTGGCAGAATGACATTCAGGCCTGCTGAGAGAGAGATTTCTATTTTGTCTCCCGCATCTCGAGAATAAAATGAGCAATAGACTTGACAGCATGTAACCTCAAGAAACATGTGCTAATAACATAATGACAATTTATAAAGTTTTGCAGAATGACATTCAGGCCTGCTGAGAGAGAGATTTCTATTTTGTCTCCCGCATCTCGAGAATAAAATGAGCAATAGACTTGACAGCATGTAACCTCAAGAAACATGTGCTAATAACATAATGACAATTTATAAAGTTTTGCAGAATGACATTCAGGCCTGCTGAGAGAGAGATTTCTATTTTGTCTCCCGCATCTCGAGAATAAAATGAGCAATAGACTTGACAGCATGTAACCTCAAGAAACATGTGCTAATAACATAATGACAATTTATAAAGTTTTGCAGAATGACATTCAGGCCTGCTGAGAGAGAGATTTCTATTTTGTCTCCCGCATCTCGAGAATAAAATGAGCAATAGACTTGACAGCATGTAACCTCAAGAAACATGTGCTAATAACATAATGACAATTTATAAAGTTTGGCAGAATGACATTCAGGCCTGCTGAGAGAGAGATTTCTATTTTGTCTCCCGCATCTCGAGAATAAAATGAGCAATAGACTTGACAGCATGTAACCTCAAGAAACATGTGCTAATAACATAATGACAATTTATAAAGTTTGGCAGAATGACATTCAGGCCTGCTGAGAGAGAGATTTCTATTTTGTCTCCCGCATCTCGAGAATAAAATGAGCAATAGACTTGACAGCATGTAACCTCAAGAAACATGTGCTAATAACATAATGACAATTTATAAAGTTTTGCAGAATGACATTCAGGCCTGCTGAGAGAGAGATTTCTATTTTGTCTCCCGCATCTCGAGAATAAAATGAGCAATAGACTTGACAGCATGTAACCTCATGAAACATGTGCTAATAACATAATGACACGTTACCAGTCCTAACTCTTAATAAAGGGAATTCAATTAAAGTAATTTATTTTGTACATTGATATATTTTCAACATTAGGAGATAATCTCAGTGTGCTGCTTCATATTAATCCAATATGTAAATATAAGCGTAAAAATTAAACTTTGTAAAATTACCAATATATAT